>NC_056739.1:300623862-300716362 GCF_019279795.1 Protopterus annectens
CTAGTAACAGGCAAAGTTTTTTTTTAGAATGCCCTGTTAGCATCTGTTTCTTTTATTTTTAACCTGTTTGCTTTGTACTTCTTTATTTAACTTATAAGCATCCAGGTCACTTGTTTCAGTTTGGTGACTCTTGAAATCCTGCTTATGATTTAAAATATCTTCTTGCTTGTTTTACTCATCACCGACAAGTTTTCTCCCAGACGTACAAACTGTGTTTACTTTTTTGCCTTCAGTATTTTAGCCTTCTGTCGACAACACAGCCTTCAAAAGTACATCCATTTTCTTTTACCTTTTTTCCCCTCACAACTGTAAGTATCCTGAATTGCTGCTGTCATTAGCCTGTGGTACTCCATGATGATATTTCAGTAAAAAGATATTATATTTGATTAGGAAATATTGCTAGCATTTAACGCACTTTTATTTTTATTTCTATGTTTTTGTTTTTGGCTTGATGACTAATAAGCACATGAGTTGGGAGGTTCAAAGCTGAAAAGGAAGAATTAGCACACCGATGTGTAGTTATATGGTACGGATATCTGTATACATAAAGAGGAAGAATTAGCGCAAAGATATGCAGTGATACGGTATGGATATCTGAATATATAAACATTAAGAATTAGTACACAGATGTGCAGTGATATGGTATAGATATCTGAATACATAAACAGGAAGAATTAGTACACAGATATGTGGTGATAAGGTACAGATATCTGAATACATAAACAGGAAGAATTCGTACACAGATATGCGGCGATACGGTGTGGATATCTGAATACATAAACAGGAAGAATTAGTACGTAAATATGCAGTGATATGGTATGGATATCAGAATATATAAACAGGAAGAATTAGTGCACAGAGATACAGTGATATGCTATGAATATCTGAATACATAAACAGGAAGAATTAGTACACATATATATGTAGTGATATGGTATGGATATCTGAATACATAAACAGGAAGAATTAGTGCACAGAGATGCAGTGATACAGCAGGGATATCTGAATAATAAACCGGAAGAATTAGTACATGGATATGAAGTGATACGGTATGGATATCTGAATACATAAACAGGAAGAATTAGTACACAGATGTGCAGTGATATGGCATGGATATCTGAATTCATGGTCAATTAAAATGAGCCTGGAAAATGGAGACAAATGTCACTGTGCATTATCCAGGATTATCAATAATAAGCATTTTTATCCATCACCATGGACTCCACCAGGTTATTTGACATTATGGAATAAAGGAAACCGTAAACCTGAACCAAGTGTAGTCACAACAAAAGGAACCGCAAAGTAAATGTCAGACAAAAACAACATGTGTGTTAACTTTAGTTTGGTGGTCATTTGCCTTTGAATGAAAAGTGTGTGTGTGTGTGTGTGTGTGTGTGTGTGTGTGTGTGTGTGTGTGTGTCTTTTTCCTCATTATTCAAGCTTTGGGCAGTCACATTTTTGTTTTTTTGGGAATTGTATGTGAATACATACTTTTATGTTGTGTTTGCCTTGATATCTGCCTGCTGTGGGAGGTGCAAGTTGTACATTTTTCTTGTAGCTTATTTATGTCTTTGTGGTGGGAGGACTGTCTACATTTCAGTGTAGGTTTTATTAGTAGAGAAATGTGTTTCTTTGGTGGGCGAGTGGCTTTGGACTAGAGAAACTGCAACATGAATTATATCTGAATTCAGGACATTGTGTTCACTTTAAAGGAACATGCTCATGTTGTGTATCATGTATTTATTTAAATAATTGCCTGAGCATCTTTTGTATTTGTATGAATTTGCAGTGAATTGAATTTTATATCCTTATCCTGACTAAAAAGTGTCATGGGATTGTTATGATTTGCATTTACTAGTTCTTACAAATTATACTTTGGTTTAGCCTTGAGCATCCTAAGAGTAGTGTGTGCCTCCAAACACTTTACACCTGGGGCAATTGCCTCTCTTGCCCCCCAGCTATGGTTCGGCTTGAGGTGATGCTCTCTACACACAAAGGCTCTTTTTGAGGACTATCAGGCATCCCTGGAGTATGGGAGTCTTTGTGGTAATCCATCAAATCATGCTTTAGTTGAAGCATGATAAAAATCAAGAAGAGGTATAGTAGGCCTGCCTAGTAGCACCTTCAGCTACTAGTGCTAGACATCTACATGATTGTTACTTTGTAAAATATCCAGCTTGGACAGGTCACACACACATTATAGTCCCCCACCTGCCCTTGTTTATTTACCTGTGAGCAAGATGCATGCTTTTTGTGCCTACAGTGGAATTGCCACAGTCGTGTATTTCTGAAACTCAATTGCAGTTAAGCCATGTGTCCCCCAAGCAATTGTCTCTATAGTGAAATTTCTTACAACATGCAAGCTAGAATGCATTTCACTTTTTTTATGTCAGTCCTAAAATTTTAGCATTACATTTTGAGTTTTATGTCATGAACATGAAGACTCTTATTACCCAAGCACTAACTCTAGGTAATTCTGTTGACATTCTCAGCAGTGAATCTGATGCTATGAATCTTGTGCTCAAAAGAAAGTGCATCAGTCACTCCAAAATATGTAGAACTGAAAATACAGGATTGACCTCTTAACCATATATTATAGTTCATATGTACATCTTCATAGTTTTTGTAAATTTTTCATTATTTAAGGTTCAGTGTAGATTTGGTATTGGCAATGTTGTATACTGTGTTTCTAATCTGTGTCACAGAATGTTGGAGCGTCTTAAAGATCTTCGATTATATTGTTTTCACAGTACACTGGGTAGGGTACAAAGATGGCTGTTTATACAGTTTTACAAGTTTTATCACATCAGTGGAGAGATGCATATATGTGTGTTTGTATGATATGAGCTGTAATGAGAAGAGTTCAGTATTAAATAATTTTAAATAGTTTTACTTCAGTTATTTGACACACATGATCCATTGTCTATGAAAATTTGTGAAAACTCTTATGAAGACTAGTGTGATGTAGAGTTTCATTGGAGACAGGTTAACATTTCTGGAGATACAGAAGCTGCAAAAACATGGGTTTAGTAAAATTGATATATTCCCTCAAAAAGCAACTTCCCTTTGTTCCACCGGATTTTAAGGCTACTAAGTTTGACAGAAAGAAAGGAAGATTTGTTTCTTCAAGAATCATGATGTTCCTTTGAAAAATTGTGAAGAAATCTTGAGTGGTTCTAAGGTTATTCTGCTTTAATCCAAAATTGCACATTAATCTAATATAGAACAGTTTGATAACTTATCAAAAATAAACCAAGATGGCGTATTTCCTCAGCCAAGTTAAACTCCATGATAGTAAGTTTAGAGGGAGATGAGACCAGAGCGTAAAATTTCTAGAACATTTTTTCCCAGGACTGAGGACAGTTTGAGTACTTTCAAAGCCATCATAACTGTGCTTAAGGTACACCATTGACATTTTAATTAAGCTGACTTAGAAGCATTGAAACAGGGAAAAACTAGTAATGTGTATTGCACTTTGTATGGTTTCAGGTAGTCTTCAAAACTATGACATGCTACTTTCATTTAAGTACATGGGGACAATGCAAAAAAAACTTTATAGTTTTCTCATAATTTTTGAGATGCATGTAGAAGAAAGACATGGTCTGTTACTGTTCTCTAGATATTTGCAGGTCACTTATCAGATTGGGGTAATGCTGATAATTTGAATCCCACTCTGATGATGGTGGGAGGGATAATTTAACATTTCTTTCTTGTGTTGTGAATCTAGAGCACTAAACTTGGATAATTAGAGACTGAAAGATGGAACTATTCCTTTGTTACTTTAGAGTTGTCATACTCTTTGACCTGTGACATCACTTAGCACTACTTCTTGCTGACCATAGTGGAATAATGAATTTTCTAATGCAAGTTTGTTTGTGTCTTTCAGCTTTTCCCAGTTAGGGGTCGCCACAGCGGAACTCCGGTCCGCTAATGATTGGCAGTAGATTTTTATGTGCTGGCTTGCCGGGCCTAATGCACAACCTTCAATGAAGGAATTTCCGAAAAGCACAATGGGGCTGGAAACGTAAGGATACACCACCAGTAACACTGTTTGAAAGAACTTCCGATAATTTATTAACGGTTAAAATTTCTTAAAACAAAAAGTACATGAGCGCTTTCGTTTGGCCTCTGCCAAACTTTTTCAAAAAAATTGCACAGGACACCAAAGACAATCATAAGGCTTTTATCAGTTATGTTAGGAAACTGGGATGCAACTCCCAGACTTGTTCTGAGTTGATTCTAAACGACAAAAAATACACTGAACCCACAGACATCACCAATATCCTGGCAGACAGGTTCAGTGCAAACTTCTCCACCCCCTCCTCCCCAAAAGAGCAAGTATCTATCCCAGCAGAGGGCTGCCTCCGAAACATCTCTGATGCTCAGGTGAAGGCTGCCCTCTCCAAAGCAAAAAAACACTGCTTCCATGGGACCAGATGGCGTCCCAGGTTGCATCCTACATGAACTCCAAGAGGAACTAATCCCTCAAATAAAACCGCTATACAATCTCAGCCTCACTACAGGATATGTGCCCACAGAATGGCGTACAGCAACAGTGGTCCCACTCCACAAAGGTGGAGCCTCTACGGACCCTGGAAACTATCTCCCCATAAGCCTGACTAGCTTAGTCTGCAAGGCTACGGAGAGGATCATCATGGAGCTCATAAACAAAGACATTGGAGACCTACAGACACTAGATCCTACCCAGTTCGGCTTTGTCAAGGGCAGATCCTGCCTTTTGAACCTGGTTGACTTCTTCAAAACAGTCACCAAAGCCATAGATGAAGGGAAGGTAGTCCACACGGCCTATCTGGACCTTGCAAAGGCATTTGACACAATACCCCACTCGGGCATCATAGATGAGCTATCCAGCTTAAATAGAAACCCCTATGTCACAAGATGGGTCGCAAACTGGCTCAAAGACAGAACCCACAGAGTGAGAGTTGCTGGAGCCATGTCAGACTTGAAACCAGTCACAAGTGGCGTCCCACAGGGTTCTGTCCTGGGACCACTCTTGTTCAGTATATACTTTTCCGAGGTACAGACAAACGTGGGAGGACTATGGCTCCCCAAGTTCGCAGATGACTGCAAACTGGGCGCCATAATCAACTCTCCAGCTGACACAAACATCCTTCAAAAAGGTCTCACAGAGACAGATAACTGGTGCCAGCGCCATGGTTTAAAGCTAAATGCCAAAAAATGTATAGTCATACCCTTTGGCAAAAACTATATACCCACAAATTACCACATAGGCGGAAACCCATTAAGTACAGAGAAAGTTATTAGGGACCTGGGGACCCAAGTTGATAGCATTCTCTCCTTTGAAAACCACATTGCCAAAGTGGTTAGAAAGACCTTCTACATAGCCCACCTCATCACGAAGGGTTTCACATCTAGATCAAAAGAGGTAATCGTGCCCCCCTTTATTCATCCCTCATCAGGCCCATCATAGAATACAATGTCCCTTTTGGGATGTACCTTACCCGACACCTGCAGCAATTAGAAAGACCCCAAAAGTATCTCACCAAGAGGATCAAGGGTCTCAAACAGATGCCATATGCTGCTCGGTTAAAAAAAACTCCAGCTCTACTCCGTTGCATACTGCCTACTTCAAGGCGATCCATGCCTGACATACAAAGCTATGTCAAATCCAGAATTAATGGACATGCTCCACCTCAGTACATCTAAATCCCTTAGAGCCACATGCTCGAGGGACTTGAACCTCAGCACAGAAATAAATAGAACTTGCTGGAGGGACAGGTTCATAACCCAGAGACTCCTTTCGCTCTGGAATAGAATTACAGTTCATGTGAGGCAGAGCACCTCCCTGAATCTCTTCAAGTAGAATCTCGATAGGTGGATGGGGGATCATAGGTTTGTCCCAGGGATTACTCCCGTGTCACTATTAGACAGAGGCACAGTAAACTAAACCTTAAAAAGGGCACAGTATACTCAAATCAAGGGGTGGCTTAAGCCATACAGAATCGGGCTAGGCTTATAATTGCCCCAGGGCAGATAGCCTAGTATGAACCTATGAACCTATGCTTTTACACCACTCCACTCCATGCTTTTACACCACTCCACTCCATGCTTTTACACCACTCCACTCCATGCTTTTACACCACTCCACTCCATGCTTTTACACCACTCCACTCAACACTATTTCTTTAACTTCTGCTTCATTGTATCATGATTGTTTAATCCTGGGAGTACCTTGCTTCATGCCCATTTGACAGTCTTCAGTCTTCTCTCACTTTTTCTCTAACGGTACCACCACAGATTTAATTTTGTGATACATTAGGTCTATCTTCTATCCAATGAATTTATACTCTACCCCCACTGTTCATAACACTGCCCCCACAATTTTGTACAGCTTCATATTTTCATCAGCAAATGAAATGAATCCATTTTATTATCTGTCATTTTCCACTAGTTTATTAATTTCTTCCCCCTCCCACCTCTCTTAGGCAGGACCTCTGTTAGCAGCAAAACTGAGTAAAGTCTCATGTTGCTTACTGAATCTGTTACAACGACTTCTCTTTTTTTATTTTTCTTCTTTTTCTCAGTATATTGTGTAATGTCGACTGGTAACTATATAAGCTAGCACATAGCAAAACAGTGAATGTTTTTGCGTTTTTAAGCTTTTTTTTTTTTTTCTTTTCCAGTGTTATAAACAAGACATTCTGGACTCAAAATTGCTGCAGCTAAACAAAGTACAGTGTTCAAAAATATTTAAAATAGTTATTACCCTTTCTTCTGGGTGCTTGATCTTGGACTGAGAATAATTCTCAGAGGATATATGGGGGATGGTGAGGGGGGAATAAAGCCCTGGACTTGTGTATTGGCAAAACCATGCATTTCTAGTAGAGTACTTCTTATTATTAGTTAAGGATATTTTTTCATGTACTCTTTTTTTCATTACAAATGCTTTGTGTTTTCCTACAGCTACCAATTCATTGTAATACTATTTAACTGACCAATGAACTAGTGATTATCAGATGTGTACTTCACCATATCGAAGGGGACCCTCAACCCACTCTCCCATTTGTCCATAAATGCAGTGTCCACTATGCCAGCATCATACATCTGCATATATCCTCTTTTCCAGCTAGTGTGTCTGTGTACGGGCAGACTTACATTACCATAAGTATGGTACCTCATAAGCACCACCTGGTGTAAGACCCAGTCTATGACTCTGGTAATGTATTTATTTATTTCATTTGTTAACTGGGTAGTGTCCGACTGGGCCAGTAGCCCATTTTCAGCGGTGACCTGGGGAGAAAAGCTCCAAGGAAGATTACATAGTTTTTACATTTACCCGATACAATTATTTATTTATTTATTAATGAAATGAAAAGTTTGTCCTGTCCAATTCAGTGCTCATCCCCTCCAGTTTTCCAGTGAGTTTGAGCTTCTCTTCATGAAATCAAGGTTCCCTATATTCTTAAGTTGACCCATTATTTTTGCCTCCCCGGTTGTTCTCTGCCTGGTTGTTTGTGGTTCACTTTTGTCCCATGCCATCTCTCTTTGACAGATTGCACAATATTTTTGTCACTCCCCCTCCACTCAGTCTTGTAACCATAGCGATAAGACCACTAAACGTATTTAGAATACCATCCTTTTTTTCACTTGGCCTCTCCTTCCTTAATGTCACATCTCCAAACTCTGGATTCCTCCTGCTTTTCCTTACTTTTTGGTTACAACTTTGGAGCTGTAATTATGTGATCTCTTACAAAGACATCTGAAATAAATTGCTTTCTTTTTTTCACCTTCATGTTGTTCCTCAGTAACTCCACATTTTGTCAAGTTTAATTGCTTCTCACAGGGATTAATCCTTTGGTAGAAATGTGAGCATAGGACTGGAGGCAGTGAATGAAGTAGAAAGACAGTGGTGTTTCTTGTGCCTTTATTTGAATTTTTCTGTAAAAAAATAAATCTATAGTTTTGTGTCATTCTCTGTTGCATTGTTAGTAACATTCTGCATTAATCTGCTGTTCAGTACATGACAAAGCAAGATTCTCCTCCTGGCCTGATACTGTAGTGCCCTTTCTGCCAGAGATGCATCTTCATTCTTTAATCAATGGAAATTTATAAGCTTTTGGAGGGCTTTTGGTGAAGGTTGAGGAAAATAAGATGACACAGCCCTGCCTTATCTCTGATGAAATGGTTTGTATGTTTACAGCAAAAGCAGATTGATTATGGCATTTTTCCTAAAGTGTCTTCTAGCAAGATCCATAAATCTGGTTAAAATGAAAGGTGAAATAACTGAGTATGAAGCCACAGTAGCCAGCAATAAGTAAATAAGCTCAATTAAAAACTCAATACTCTACCAGAACATTATGATAGATAGAGTTAAAGTAAGCCTGTTATGTTGGACTGTAGATTTTCTGGGACAAGTAAATACAGGACATTGCCAAATGTTGTTGATGGAAAGTTCTGTGATGCTGGTGCAGCAAAGCCAAAGTGTCCCAGTTTTCTTAGTGAATCCTATTAATATGTAACAGGCTGCCACTTGGTTAATATAGTGTTTGGGTGGGAAAACAAGGATAACTCACATAATTCAAGAAAACAAGAACCTAAACAAGCAGGTAATGTATAAATCTGCCTTCTAAAGTGAAATCATGACAAGCTCTCCTAGAAGTTCAGGAAACCTGCATTTACATTCTGCTTTCACTCTATTTGGTTGAGTTTTTTCATATCGTGTTTTTTATTTGTAGTTAAGATGTGCTTTATCCTTGTGTTTTGTTCTTGGTGCTTAGGTTCATAGTTTCATAGGTACTAGGCTAATGGCCCTGGGGCCTACATAAGCCTAGCCAAAAAAAGTTCCATGGCTTTCGCCACCCAAGAAAGTTATTTTCCTGCACCTCTGTCTAACAGAGCCACAGAAGTGATCCCTGGGGTGAATTTCCCATTTCCCATCCAATTTTCGAGAGTTTTCTTAGAGGGCGAATGAGGAGCTTTGGTTGACATGAATGGGTAGTCTGTTCCAAAGCATCAGAAGCCTCTGGGACAGGAATCTATCCCACCAGCATTGTTCTGTTTATTGTGGTGGCAAGGTTGAGGTCCCTGGAGGGTGTGGCTCAGTGGGATTGGGGTTTCTTTAAGTGTAGTATGTCCAACAGATCTGGGTTTGACATGGCTTTGTATGTTAGACAGAGGTCGCCTCTGAGTAGGACGATAAGTGACAGAGTAGAGCTGGAGTTTTTTGAGACTGTCTGTGTATGGCATCTGTTTGAGGCTGGTAATCCTCTTGGTGAGGTATTTCTGTGGGCTTTCTAGATGTCCTTCAAGGATGCATCTGCAGTCCTAACATATGGGTTGTCCTGCCTCAGGCAGCCCTTCGGTCGGCCGGATTCCAAAGTCTGGGTCTGGCCTCGGCTGATGTCGCACTTCACCCGACGTCATAGCTGCTGTTTATTGGGTATAAAGGAATCAGCCGACGCCATTTTCCTCAGTCTTTCTTGCCGCGCGGTGCCCGAAGCAGAAGCTGTTCGCAAGTGCCGGTCGGTCAGATCCAGAGATTTCTACTACCGAAGACTTCTAAAAAGCTAAGTACCCCGTTGGGGACTATTTCTTGCCTCAGCCGATGTCAGACAAAGTAAATAATTGTTTAACTTGTGGGAAACAAATACCTCATAAGGATTTCCACTCTTACTGCCTTCCTTGTTTAGGCCCGGACCACGACGTATCAGCTTGTGTAGCCTGTGCTTCCTTCAACCGACGGACGCTTAGACGTCGGTCGGAGTTTGCAGAGGAGTTTTTTGGTCCCGCTTTTGCATACAAAATGCCGTCGGAGACTCCGACTATACAATTAGCTAAAAAACGCAAGGAAAAGGACCGACACTCACGGTCTGCGGTTTCGGCTGAAACCACGGTTAGGCCTACCGCGAGTGTCTCGGTTTTGGCTGAAACCGAGTCCGCGGTTCTGCCTTCGGCCGAAAGCAGGCCTCCGATAGCCGAGGCTTCACAAAGCACAGTTGAATCGGCTACTGAAATTGCTCCTACAGAAGCTAGCACCCAGGATTTGTCAGATACAATTCCTTTAGACATATCCACCCCTGCACGTGGGGCTGCTAGACCACCTGCATCTATGTCTATCAAGGCTTTTTCCAGGGCCAAAGCAGCTAAATCTTCTAAGGCCTTACCTGCTAAAACCCCCTCACACAGGCCTACCTCTAGTTCCCAAATGCTCAGCCTGGCTGAGGATCTCATTTCTTTGATCAGGGGATCCCAACCTCACCCAGACAGGGCCTCTCATCCCCCTCCAGACAAGAGGCCTAGGACTGAACCCCCGGAACCTGTTTCTTCAGACTATTCCTCGGATGACTGTGATATCTCAGACCCCCAGGAAGGCCCATACTCTCCTTATGAGGATTCCGATGCAGAAGACTCCATTCCTTCTGCCTCTCCTCCTGAAGAATTTTCTTTTGTGGAAACCTTGCATGCTATGAGGGAACACTTCCAATGGCAGGGCCAAGATTTTTCAGATTCAAGGAAAAGGCTAAGGACTTTCTTACACTTACCACAGCATAGGCCTTTAGCCATTCCTCCAGTACTAACAGTTGTTGATGATGCATATAATGATGCCTGTACTGCCCCTGATTCTCTTCCTCCGGCCCCTGCCAAGCCCGACAGATACTACAGGGTCCCGGACACACACTACCATTTGTATAAGGCTCCTGTTGCAGATCCTGAAACCATTTCACAGGGCCCTAAAGCTGTGGCAGCTGCTTCTGCTAAAAACCCTCTTCCCTCTGAAAGGGAATCTAGAGCATTAGAGAGATGGGGTAAAAAGGTTTATACTTCTGCTACTCTTTCGGCCAGGGCCTTAAACTGTCAATTTCACATGATTCGGTACCAGGAATTTTTGTTAGACCAGCTAAATAAAAAGCTGTCCTCTCCTGAACCTATAGACCGCAAGTCCCTTCAGGATTTGGTACATAACTCTCAGCAGGTCAGTAACCATTTCTTAAAATGTGGCTATGATGCACTGGAGGCTTCCTTTAGATCAGCTATGACTGGAACAGTGATTCGGAGGCATGCCTGGTTAAAAGAACAATCCTTACCAAACCATGTTAAGTCAAAACTCCTAGATGCTCCTATGGAGAAACAAAGTTTGTTTGGCTCCCCTGCACAGGAGGTTCTAAAGAAGGTGGAGGAAAAAGCAAAATCTGTCCAAACAGTCAAGGATTTCTTACAGGTTCAACCTCCGAGGTTTAGCAGAAATTGGCCTTCGAAGAATTGGTCCTTTCCAGACACCTCCAGAGCACAGAGAGGCAGAAATAGATGCCCAAGAGGCAGAGGGCAATCCAGGGGGACCTACAGGGGACGTCAGTGGCAACCTACCAACCAGAGAAGTACTGCCACAGATTCAACTACAACTACTTCCACAGGTTAGACACAATGACTTGGCTCTGATTCCGCCTACCAGGGAACAACTGGAAGCACCCTTGGGCGGAAAACTAGCTTTATTTTCCCACAACTGGCATTACATTACAGGAGACAAATGGACTTTACAAACAATAGACAAAGGCTACAGGTTTCACTTCCACACTCTACCAAAAAAGAGAGGAATGCCAAACCTACCACCAAGCCAAAAAACAGACGCTCTAAGACAAATCAACAACTTACTAAGGATGAGAGCTATAGAAAAGGTACCGCCTATGGAACAAGGCCAAGGATTTTACTCCAGACTTTTCCTTGTACCAAGAAAAGAAAATCAATGGAGACCTATTCTCGACTTGTCCGCTCTGAACACATACCTCATTGTTCCAAAATTCAAAATGCTGACTCTCCAGCAACTTCTTCCCATGCTGGGCAAGGAGTCTTGGCTGGTGACTCTAGATCTCAAGGAGGCATACCTGCACGTCCCTATACGACCAGATTGCAGAAGACACCTCAGATTTCTTGCAGGATCAGAGCATTATCAATTCTCAGCATTGCCCTTTGGCTTATCGACTGTGCCCAGAGTATTCATGAAATGCCTGGCATCAGTTATTGCTCATTGCAGGCTTCAGGGAATTCAAATTTACCCATACCTGGACGACAAGCGGACAACAAGGCAAAATTAGCAAAAGATTTGGAAAAGGTCATACAACTTCTACAAGCCTTGGGATACACAGTCAACATGCAAAAGTCAAGACTAGTACCATCCCAAAGGATAACCTTCTTGGGGGCAGAACTGGATACATCAACTCAGATGGCTTTTCTCACAGAAGAAAAACAAAAGCAACTACCAGTATATTTCATGGCATTAACAACACAAACTCAGCTTACTGCAAGGAAAGTCCTGCAAGCCCTGGGTTACATGGCATCCTGCATAATATTGATTCCACATGCCAGGCTGCATATGAGAAAGTTGCAATGGTACCTAAGGAACGTATGGTCTCAACACAAGCACAGTCTAGAAGCCCAGATTCCAATAATTCCATGCCTGAAGCAAGAATTCCAGTGGTGGGCTCAGGCCTGTCAGTTGAACAGAGGACTGCCTTTCCACAAACCTCATCCAATCCAGACCATCACCATGGACGCCTCAGACCTAGGCTGGGGGGCACACATGGTGGACAAGTGCATACAAGGCCTATGGACCCAAGACCAGCTGAATCTACACATAAATCTAAAGGAGATGCTGGCAGTGAAACTTGCAATCCAGGCATTCCGACCATTCCTTCAACAAGGCCACCTGCTGATAAGGACGGACAACACCACAGTCATGTGGTACATCAACAAACAGGGAGGTACACACTCATATCCCCTATGCCGGATGGCAATGGACCTGTGGACTGCGGCCCTGAATCTCAACATTCAACTTCAGGCCAGATTTGTACCAGGAAAAGAAAATTCACTAGCAGACACCTTAAGCAGAACTACCACGGATGCTCACGAATGGATGCTGCATCCAGACATCTTCAAAACCATAACAAAAAAATGGGGACTACCAGAGATAGACCTGTTCGCCTCCCTGCACAACCACCAATTGAAGAAATTCTGCACAAGAGCATACCACCCACTTACTTGGAGGGTGGACTCCCTTTCCTTCAGCTGGAAAGACCTGACAGCATATGCATTTCCACCTCTTCCCTTGATGTACAAAGTCCTACTGAAGATCAAGGAGGATCAGCCAAGGGTAATCCTGATAGCTCCAGACTGGCCGAGGCAACATTGGTACCCACTACTGAGAAGCATGTCTCGGACACACGCATGGCCTCTACCTCTATGTCCCTTACTTCTAACACAGAACAACTACAAGATCCTACATCCAAACTTGAAAACACTGCAGCTAGCTGCTTGGAATATTGCATAAAACAAAATAACTCAGATTTATCTCAGAGGGTTAAGGACATTATCCTGGAGGCTCGCAGACCCTCCACAAGGAAAACTTATTCAGCCAAATGGAAAAGATACCTCATTTGGAGTGCAGCAAAGGGAGAAAATGTCTCATTGGCAAACATATTACACATCCTGGAATACTTAGCAGAACTGTTCCACAATGGCCTGTCCATACTCCTCCATTAAGATTCATGCATCAGCAATCTCAGCAGAATACAACATGGATCCTCCTGTCTTCTCTCATCCTCTACTCAGACAGTTCTTGAGAGGAATCAAAAACGTAAAGCCTCCAAGGAAACCACCTTTACCTACATGGGATCCCAACTTTGTGCTGGAAAAGTTAACACTTCCCCCTTTTGAACCAGCAGCAACAGCAGATTTACAGTTTTTGTCTTGGAAAACTGCTTTCCTGCTAGCAATCACTTCAGCAAGAAGGGTATCTGAATTACAGGCATTAATGGCAGTACAGCCCTTCTTTATCTTCCACCAGGATAGAGTGTCTCTGAGAACCAACCCTACCTTTATGCCAAAAGTGGTCTCCAGAGTATCATTGAACCAAGCCATTCATTTACCTACATTCTTCCCCAACCCACAGAACAGGGGGGAAAGACTGCTACATACCTTGGATGTGCACAGACAATTACGCTACTATCTGGACAGAACTAAGACCAACAGAAAAACTGATCAACTTCTGGTAGCATATGCAACAGGAATGCAAGGAAAAGCAAATTCAAAACAGACAATCTCAAAATGGATAGGAAATTGCGTCTGATTTTGCTACTCTTTTCATGGAAAGACAACTCCTGAAAATATCAGACCTCATTCCACAAGAGCTACAGCCACTACAGCTTTCTTACGAGGAGTGGCTACCAAAGACATTTTAGAAGCTGCTACTTGGAGCTCCGTGCATACATTTGCCAAGCATTATAACCTTTCTTTATACTCCAGATCCCGAGCAGGTTTTGCCACTGCTGTGTTGCAAGGGATCTTGACTACACCATCTTTATCTTGGTGCCTCCTCCCCCAGTTTGGCTATGGTATTCTACCCATATGTTAGGACTGCAGATGCATCCTTGAAGGACGTAGTACAGTTTTGTACCTACCATAAATGTAGATGTCCGATAGGTATGCATCTGCAGTCAGGATTACCCACCCTCCTTCCCCTCTGTGGTATTCCTAGGGTATCTATCCCTCTTCTAGCTAGCTGGGGGAAATTATTATGGTGTATTTGTTTGTATATATATATATATATATATATATATATATATATATATATATATATATATATATATTTTTTTATTGTTTGCTTTCTTCTGTTTGGAATTATTTGCATTTATCCAAATTTAGCCTTCCTAGGGGGCACCTGGCATCTGGGGCAAGAAACACTGAGGAAAATGGCGTCGGCTGATGCCTTTATACCCAATAAATAGCAGCAATGATGTCGGGTGAAGTGCAACATCAGCCGAGGCCAGACCCAGACTTTGGAATCCAGCCGACCAAAGGGCTGCCTGAGGCAGGACAACCCATATGTTGGGACTGCAGATGCATACCTATCGGACATCTACATTTATGGTAGGTACAAAACTGTACTTTGTAGATGTCCTATGAGGTACATGCCAAATGGGGCATTGTACTCTATAATGGGTCTGATGAGGGATGAGTAGAGAGGAACAATGACCTACTTTTTTTTTTTCTGGAGGTGAACCCCTTTGTAATGAGGTGTGCCACGTAGAAGGATTTCCTGACTACTGTGGTGATGTGATTATGAAAGGAGAGACTAGAGTCCACCTGTGTCCCAAGGTCTATTATCACACTTTTGGTGTTTAGTAAACTCCCGCCTATGTGGTAGTTCATGGGTACAGTGTTTTTCCCAAGGGGGATGACAATGCACTTATTGGCATTGAGCTTGAGGCCATGACTTTGACACCAAGCATTGAAAAATTATATAGGGCTTCTTACTTGCTGCTTGCTGTGGGACTTGAAGTCTTCTTAAGACTCTCAGTTTTGCTGGCTGGAATCAAAGTCTGGTTATAGTTGCATACAGAAACTTGCAGAATATACACTGTTGAGAGAATATACTTTGCAGCATCAACTTTAGAGCAATAACAAATAACTTTTTATAATAAACCAAATGGACTAACGTTGCAGTTTAAAGTACTGTTCCACTTTACTTCTCATATAGTACAGATGATGTGAGAGATATAACATTTACCTCAGGACAACAAATGTGTCCCTACCATACCCCTAACATAACTGGATTTAATACAGACTATATATATTTTAAACACACATCCTCTTGGTTTTGGAAAGATATTGCCTTGATGACGCAAATGCTGACACATCTGTTCTTGTGCAAATGCTGATAAGTAAACCGTCTTCAAGGAAATGCCTTGTGGATTAACTTTCTTAGAAAAGCATATTTTTAAACTTTCTTAGAAAAACATGTCCTGTTGTCCATTGAAAGCAGATTGCATTCTTGTCATGTCTGTAAGAAGTCAGCTTTCTTGATGTGTGTGTGTAATACACTCATAAGCAAGTTCCTTATTTTTTTAAGCCACAGTCATTTAGTATGGTTGCTGATCACATATTACTAAACTCTGTTTCTGCATTTAAGCAAGCTTTTTCTTTCAGCATATTTACAACAGAATTAATTTCAGCCTTATATTCATAACATCTAACAATTCCCTCTGTTTCTAAACATACTCAAAACATTTTATAGTGATATGTATTTTTTGATCACATTATATAGAAAACACAAGAAACAAACCTTTAGTCTTTTGATACAACAAATCAAAATGCAATTTTACATAGTTAATACAATTATATTAAAGTATTACTACCAAACTGAATGTATTTAACAACTTTTTCTTTTGCAGACCATTCTGTGAAATTATTTTATCAGTTATGAGCTGTGTCTGCTTTAGTTTAACTTGACTTATTTATTCCTTTGCAATTACAGAATTTAATTTATGACTTAGAACTGCTTTATTAACTCTTTTCAACTGTTGAATTAACTGAGACAAGAACCATGTGCTACTGCAAGCATTTATACACTACTGAAAATGTACAGTTTCAATGTCATTTTAACCATAACATTGTGACCATGTTTTTGAACTGCTCATTAACATCTTGGTAAAATACTGAACTGGGCTTAGATAAAAAATATTTGAAAGCAATTATTTTACTGAGGTAAAACCAGTGATATTACAACTTGACAAATTACTTTTAAACTTATTACAATATATTCTGTATGGTATGTATTTACACAGACTGTTTGCTATTCATGCATTTTAATCTAGTAGGTACCCTGGACCCATTTTTTTTTTTTTTTTTTTTTAAAACATGTATTACTAGATATTAATTTTATTTGTACTGAATTCTTCTGCATTTGTATATACAAAGACTATCATTTGTACTGAATTTTTCTGCATTTGTACATACAAAGACTATAAAGTACATTTGGAAAACTTTTATGTCTCTTTAGAAGTATCTAGTGGAATTGACACCTGAAGCAACTATACTTTTTGCATACCAACATTGTCTTGCCAAAAACATTTAAAAATAGTGACCATTCTTGTTCAATTTTTACTTTCTCTTGTATAACTTTAATAAAGCAATTTTAAGTCTTCTCTTGTATAACTTTGCAGTTTAACAGGTTGTAAATACAATTTAATACTAAACAATACAATAATAACTAGAATGATAGTTATTAGCAACTTATCTTATTCTGTCAGGTTCAATCTGTTTAATATTTCTAATGCACTAATACCTGTTTTTTTCCTCCCCCTAAAAGAGTATTGTCAAGAAGGAATGTGATATTATTTTTCTTGTAGCTTTATTTCTGACTCTTGTGCTATACTGCTTATACAGTCAGTGTAAAACTGAGAAAGTACCCCCTCCCCCTGTAGTACTACAGCACTGTTTATCTGCTTTATACTGTGAGAATAGAATGCATGTCAGCCCAACACATCGGTTATACATTTATTTTATTAGGTTACCAAACTATAGACCCCTGTCTGATTTGATAATTTTTTATAAAGCGTTTGCTGTTTACTACCACTAGTAGGCATTTACCCCATGCTGCACAATTGATTTGAACTGTATGTATACTATAGCCCATTTATTGGCTGTACTTGATGCAACTGAGTTTTTTTCTTTTAACATTTACTTGCAAACAGATTATCAGTGACATTTTATTACAATTACCAAATAGTGTTGCCTGTAAACATTTTAACAAGTATGTTTTAATAACAATGATGCTTTAGAAAATCTCAAGCTACTTGTCTGGCAATCAATCTTGTTTATCTTATCTTTCTAATATTTCCTGTAACTATTCATTCAGTCTAGGAAGGTCTGAGCTCACATTTCATACTATGTAAACTATAGTTAATTCTTTTGGCATTTTTCCTTTAATGAGATTGTGATTTGCATAACTATGTCTTTATACTACATAAACAGACATTATTTTACAATTAGCTTAAATGGATTTCAGTATTTTATTTATTTAACTGTCCTACCATTAATTTTACAAAAACTGTTTAACTAATACCATCTGTGATTTTATTTCTTTTTAAAATTCAGAACTTTAACTGTTTGGTGTTACTATATAATTATAAAAAAATTGTAAAAAACAAAAATAAATATTAGCATAATTAACATATGTTTATACTTGCATTATTTATATTTGCTGTTGTCTGCCTTTTGCTTTTGTGCATTGTAAACAAATGTACTCTAGATGAAAATAACATACATGCATGTCTGTCTTGTATCTGTATATCTTTATACAATCATGACAGTCTTGTGACTTTAACTTTTTACTCTTATTATCTATTTTCATTTAATTTTATACACTAGAACAGTTTTGTTTACCTTTTGACTATGCTAAGAATGGCAGTCATATGCTCTACTTTACTATGGTACTGATAAATGTCTTGCTTTAACTGAATGAACGTAAAACATTTGAGAATGATTTGTCATATCCTATCATCCTACCATGTAAGTTTAACCATTTTGAAAACACAAACTTATTATAAAATATATCTCTTTTGTACAGATCAGCTGTACTTTCCTACTCTTTCCCAATGTATGTAAGAAGTCAGTCTCTGTCAGTTCAGCTAATCTATTTTCTTCTTCTTGTAACTGTTGTTTAAGAGTCTCCTGTAATATTGCATGGTCTTTCTGACATTTTTTAGTAAGCTGTTCTGCTGAGTTTGAAACTCCTATACACTTTTGAAAAGATGTGTGTATAACTTGTCTAAACTTCCTGAACTCATTGTGTCTGTCTTTTAGAAGTTTACTACATTCCTTTGTAACAAAATGTACTATGGGTTCTATCAGTAACTGATTTGACTCGCCTGTGGTGACAGGACATAACTGTTCAACATCTAAATACAATAGAAACACTTTACCCTTAGTTAATTCTTTATCATGAACAGATCTGTCTTTACAGTCTATTTTTTAGCAATATGATGCAATACTTTTTTATGGCATAATACACAAAATGCAGTTTTTGTTGAAGCACACAATAAACATTTGTCATATTTCACATGGTTTTCTTTGAGATACCAGTTAAATATTGTAATACATTTGCATAATGCCTTACTATCAACTTGCCCTACTAAGGTTTTACATTTACTAATGTGCTGTGTATACCAACATTGCAATTTTTTTACGTTTGCTTGAATTATGTCTGAAAATATCCATATTGTCTAATAACATCCAAATTGTGTAATATCCAAACTGTCGAATAGCATCCATACTAAAAGATGTGATGTAAAAAAAAGTCTTACCAGTGAGCAAGAAAACAGGTGATCAGGCTATTATTGCAGATGGCTGGGAATTTTTTAAAGTCACTCGAGAAGCTGGGAAAGCACAACAGGCAGTGGACTGCTGTGCTAGTGGATATCCACCTTTTCTTAGCGAAGTTATGGCACTGCGACTGGAACTTCAGTCTCACTCCAGATGTAGACGTCTAAAAAACTTTACTACTGCAAGCTGCATAAACTGGAATACTTCTGTTTAGGATTTACACATACGTACAAATGTTACTGCAATTTAACTGAAGTAACCCTCTACAGGGCTTACCATCACTCCCCCTGTGTTTGAATGCAGATTATAGGTTCAAATGCAGGCTAGCTTGCCATTGAGAAATTATATGGGGCTTCTTACTTGCTGCTTGCTGTGAGATTTGAAGTCTTCTTAAGACACTCGGTCTTGCTGGCTGGAACCAAAGTCTGGTTATAGTTGCATTCACAGTCTGTTGCATACAGAAACTTGCAGAATATACACTGATGAGAGAATATACTTTGCAGCATCAACTTTAGAGCAATAACAAATAACTTTTTATAATAAACCAAATGGACTAATGTTGCAGCTTAAAGTACTGTTCCACTTTACTTCTCATATAGTACAGATGATGTGAGAGATATAACATTTACTTCAGGACAACAAATGTGTCCCTACCATACCCCTAACATAACTGGATTTAATACAGACTTTATATATATTTTAGTTAAACACACATCCTCTTGGTTTTGGAAAGATACTGCCTTGATGACGCAAATGCTGACACATCTGTTCTTGTGCAAATGCTGATAAGTAAACTGTCTTCAAGGAAACGCCTTGTGGATTAACTTTCTTAGAAAAGCATATTTTTAAACTTTCTTAGAAAAACATGTCCTGTTGTCCATTGAAAGCAGATTACATTCTTGTCATGTCTGTAAGAAGTCAGCTTTCTTGATGTGTGTGCAATACACTCATAAGCAAGTTCCTTATTTTTTTAAGCCACAGTCATTTAGTATGGCTGCTGATCACATATTACTAAACTCTGTTTCTGCATTTAAGCAAGCTTTTTCTTTCAGCATATTTATAACAGAATTAATTTCAGCCTTATATTCATAGCATCTAACAAGCGTCTCAGTGAGGTCCCTTTGTAGAATGTCCACATCATTAGGCAATTCTATTATGGCACCTAGTTTGCAGCCATCTGCGAACTTCGTTAGCCAAAGGCCTGCTGTATTAGCCTGGACTTCTGAGAAGTAGATGCCAAACAGGAAAGGGCCCAGGACTCTGAGCCCTGTGGTACTCCACTTGTTACTGGTCTGAAGTTGGATTTGGAGTAAGCAACTTTCACTGTGCTTTTTTATTTTATTTTATTGTATTTTTCCCTTATTTTTTCCTGTGTTTTGTATTAAAAACTTACTTTGATTTGTAAAACTAAACCTGAGGAAGACTTTGTGTGAAACTAATTACTCCTCTCTACTGCCCTATCTTTTATCCTTTTAGATTAATTGTATTTTATTTTATGTAGCTAGCTATCTGACCCTCCCTCTTGCTCTATCTCCCATCTGCATATGTTTATTCATTTGTTTATTTATTCTTTAGCGATGCCTCCTTCTGCTAACCACCATGCCTTGGACCACCTCCTCCACAGACAATGTGAGCATCTTCTTTAAAAATGTGGGGCAAGATGAGAAGGGCTTATAATTTTCACAGTTTGAAGATATGTTGTGGATAGTTTAGGGAAGTTATAAAATAGATGTTTCATCAGAAACCGTGGTGAGTGGTGAAAATTTGTTTTCAAAAGAAATTACTGGTCAAGATAGTGATAGAGATAAAAAATGTGGGAGACAGAGGGGTGTGGGGGTGTGAGGAAAAGTAAGTTCTTGGTTGATTAGGTCCTGCAACGTATCCAGTTCATAGGGAAATGGGCAAGCTAGGTAGGCCAAGTAGCCCTCCTCTGTACAGCATGTAGATACAACAAAACAGTTCCTGAAACTTTTAGGTGTTCGGCATCCACTCAGAATTTTAGAAATTTCAACACCTTTATTCTAACCTTTCCACTTTGCTTTCCGCCATTGACCCTCCATAAATGTTTCAGTTCAATGCTCTAGAAATGCTACTTTGTACAATTGAGTCACCCAACATTTCACACAAATGAGTCTAAATGATACATGTGTTATCTTAGGTGGATATCTGTACAGCTACCTTCAGGTCCCAGGATTAGAAAGGCAAAGGGAAAAATAGCTCTGAAAGAATTAGATGTTTGGCATAAACAAATGTGTTTGTCATCCTTGATGGACAGAACTGGCAGAAGTCATTTTTCTAACTGCTTGCTGAACTGAATGGGCATGGCAAATAGACATTAAAACAGTTGATAATAGATGAGAACAGGATGCTGAGGCATTGGTGCAAAAAGCTCTAGAACAGCAGAGGGCATATTAGATGAAAGGGGAATCATTATGCAAAGCTTTCCATTTGTCTGAAATGAAAGATTCTGCGTATTTGCTTTTTTTTTTTTTTTTTTTTTTTTTTTTTTTTTTATGAAATTAATCTCAGTTCAGGCTTTGAGCACATAAACTACTGCTGTCTCCAAACTTGCTGATCATTTTAGGAAGCAGCCTGTTGCTTAGGCAGTTACCCTGTATTTAAATAACACTGAGAAAAGTTTTCTAGGTATCCACATATAGGAGCTGTGATCTAAGCTAGCATGTTGGCCAACAGAGGAACAGCAACATACTACATTACATACTTAACTGGTAACTTAGCTATAAGAAAACATGCCCTTTCCTCAATTTAGTGTGACCTCAGAGTTGGTGCATATGTGTGCATGTATATATGTATGTATGTATGTATATATAAAATATATATATATATATATATAATGTGTATATATATATATGTGTATATATATATATATATATATATATATATATATATATATATATACACACATAGTGGGGGGGCACAGCCCCCACATAAGTAGTATTCGTTGAGCAGACACTACTTATGTGGGGGGCTGCCCCCTCCCCATGCCCCCTCACTAATTATATATACCAACTCTAAGGTTGCACTAAATTGGGGAAAGGGCAGGTTTTCTTATAGCTAAGTTACCACTAAGTAAGTAGTTTGTTGCAGTTCCTCTATGCTGGCAAGCTACGGCCATTCGATGATATTTCTTTTTTCCAGTATAAGCATTTTCAGTAATATTAAAGTTTGATGGTTAATGCTAGACTATTAGCCGTTCGATGCAACTTTTATTTGATGGCTGAACATAGACCTGGTTTTCAAAAATGTGCTTGATAGCAGTAATGTTTGTCTGTGCCCTCTTGCATAACACAATAATTTTCTATGTAACAGAATTTGCTCTTTTATAGTCTAATCTATATTTATTTTTCAAATAGTGAGACCTGGTGATGTTTCTTTTAAGCCAACCTATTAAAAAAAAATACTCCTGATGTGATGGGTGCCAAATGCATGCACTCTTTTCAGACAGTAAAATGATGGGCATGTCTGCCCTAACCAGGGGAGGCTTATGCTATTGGACTGCAAGACTGTAGCCCCCCCCCTCCCCAGCTGTAAGAAAGAAAAAAAAAGCAGCTGTAAAAAAGAAAGAAAACAATAAAAACAAACATGAGTCCCAGAACTTTGCGCATGTGCAGTGTGCGTTTCCCGATATCCAGACTGCTAGTGAACCAGTCCAGAGCATGCGCACAGAATTTAGACTGCTGGTGAGACCATCCATATTAGGAAGGCAGCATTCAGCAGCAGAGATCCCAGAAGTCTATGCAGTTACAACTGCATAGACTGGAAGGGGATCAGAGTGCAACATCAGCAGGCTGGGTAGCAGCTTGCTCTCACAGGAAGGGGAAGGACTTTGCTTTCACAGGCTTTTTAGCGCATGAATGGACAAACTTTACATTTAGTGCAGGAATGCAATGGACTTTGCAGCAATGGAGCTGGGCTAGCATTTTATCAACATACTTTACTACTCAGTGTGTGTGTGTGTTTGTGTGTGTGTGAGATGCCCCAGTTACATATACCTGGTGGCTAGAGAGAACACAGGAAATATACCTGGTGGCTAGACTCAAACCCTGTACCTTGGGAGCAGGTAGCAAGAGCTTGAATTCGCTACCCACCACCACTTGTGAAATTTTTGCCACATATTTTTTTGTTGTGAAATTTGTGGTTTTCTGGATTTTTAATTCACTAAATAATGACAGGCATTTGAATTTCAGACTTTATATTCTTCAGAAAGTATAGGGCAATACAAAACCTTTTATTCTAGCAATTTTGTATTTATATGATCAATATTTGAAACGTGTTCCTATTTTTGGGGCTGTATTCCCCAATTATTGGCTTTTTCCAGGTTTTTTGTGCTAAGAGGTTGAGAGCTATGGTGAGAACTGAATTCACTAAATGATAGCTATTTAAGTTTCTGTCTACCTGAATTTCAAGAAACAGCTGATTTGGCATAGTGGTATGTTGCTTTGACTATAGTGCACAGGGTCCTGGGTACAAGACTTGGCAGTGAAATGCATGGTGGTAACACAGCATTTTATTCTAGCAACTTTCCAAGATTATACAAGCAATGTTTAAAATGTGTCCCTAGTTTTTGGGCTTTTGCCCCCCCCCCAATAAATTCTGGCTTTTTCCAGATTTCTTGTGCTTCAAAGTTGAGAGATGCAGTTGAGTGTCAAGTGAATTTTACAAGGAGCTGATAGCTTGAAGAGAAGTTTAATGCTGCTTATGCCGAGTCTGCTTGTATTGTTAATAGTACAACAGGTAGTATATTTGCTTTTGGTGCAGAAGGCTGTTGGTTCTACTCCCACAGTATGTAGATGCATTGCTGATACTATTCTGTGTTGTACTTTTAAAGGGGGGGGGTGGAAGCTGCAGTCCCAAGAATGTCCTCTTTGACGGAGATACCTAGTAAGGAACCTGTTATCAGTATGCCATCCATTCCCTATGTAATATTACTAGCTTATCATTTTTTTTAATGTAACATAGGCAATTTATTCCTCAATGGCAACAGGCACTTTATTTGTAGATGAAACAATGAAATATGAAGTTTTTTGCTAGCGGCAACCTCTTCATTAGTTATAGCTCTCTTTAATGTGGACTTATTTATATGACTTTTACTTCTGCAGAGATTGTGGATATTTATGGATACTGGTGGATTGTAGAAGTTTGAGTAGACTTTTATGATGGAAATGTTCTGAACTGGGCAGTTTTGTCATTATTGGTGCATGCATTTTGTTTCATTGTTTACTGAAAAAATGTTCAAAACAATAAATTTAAAACTTCCTTTTAACAGCTGTATTGTATTATACAAGGAATCTAATTTAATACAATCAGGAATATGTATCAAAGAACACATGTATGTTTCCTGTGCAAGGGGCCTATGATTTGAAAACAGCCCAACGTTAATCTTTATCTGCCACTGGCCCAGATGTATTTTCTTTGAATGTGGGTTTCAATGCTGTTTTTAATGAATGTGAGTTTCAAGGGCAGAGAAGTTTTAATGCTAAGTTTATTTTCATTGTGAGACTGCATTGGTTTGTTTAGCAGATATCTATTACTGTTTGTGCTGTAAAATGTAAAATAAACCTTTTAAATGAAATCCAAATTATTGTAGAAGTTAAAGCAGTATGCACATTAATGTTTATGGTAAATTGGGCGAAATATCCAAGTAATGGGACATTGGAATTGCTGTGGGGGAAGGGCCCCATTCAACCATGATTTTGTGAGGGGGGAGGGCTGCAAACTCAGACAGCCCTGGCTGAACTATACCTCTTAACTGTTCAGATTTTTGCAAAATGAATAGATTTTTGCTTCTTATTTTTGGTTTGTTCCTCATAAAATTTGTGTTTTTCTGGCAAATCATTTAGGAATGAAGTCACTAAATAATGACAGACACTGAGTTTGACTTCATACTCTTTAGAAAAATGCATGCTAAAGCATGACCTGTTATTCTGTCAACTGTCTTAAGTTTATGCAAGAGCAATTTTTAGTACTGTTTGTATGTTCCCCCAATATATTTGGCCTTGTCCAGATTTCCTGCTGTAAGAGGATGAAAGGTACGTGCAAATACATCACTTTATAGAATTGGGTATATCCAAACCTCTCAACTGTCCCAGATTTTGGCTCAAAATGTTGCTCTCCCCCTAATAATCCCTCTACAAAATGGCAAATTTGGAAGAAAATGTGGAGGGTTCACAATTAATAAATAAGTGTAATGATCAGTTATAGATTACTTTTAATTTCAGAAATGCATGTAGATTCTCTTATTTTGTCAGCTGCTCAAGTTAACAGTATTAATATTAAAAAAGTGTCCCTTCTTTGACAGGTTCCCAGCTGTATTGTGTGGCTATTTTATATTTTTGCATCACATTTTTGGTCTGTTTTTCATAAAATTGTGTTTTTCTGGCAAACTAGTGGCAAATCATTAAAGACTGGTTAGAAAATGACATGCATTTGAATTTCAGATTTCATACCCTTCAGAAAATTCATACGAATGCAAAACTTGCTATTTTATTATCTTTCTAAGTTTATAAGAGCAATATTTAAAAGTTGTCCTTATTTTTGGGCCTTTGCCCCACTTCTATTTATTGCTTTTTCCAGATTTCTTGCTCTGCGGCTGAGAGTTATGACAAATGTGTCAGGGCCATTACCATCAGCCAGAGACATTTCAAATTGTGACATACTTATTGTACTCCACTCCCCCCACATATTGACTCTGGATGTGCCCAAGCAAGGCAAGGAGCAGTTGCAAGGTAGACACAAGTACTACAGTGGCTTTTCATCTGTCCTTGATTTTGCAGAATGTTCTGGTTTTCTGTCATATTTTTATACTGTTGAATTATGCTTCTTATTCAGAAAAAGCTTGTCGTGTTTAAGTAGCAATGGTTTAATGACCATCAGGTAAGCTTGTCTGAGACTGTAAGATGCAACTAAGCTTTAATAAGCATACTGTTAAATTACCAACATTGAAAGCCATTTTGTTGTTGCCATGCAGAGAATATTTACATAACTAAATAGCTTATAAGCCTTGGGTATTGAAATGCATATGACAGTATTTTTAATAAAGGATAGGATTACAGTAGTTTCAGAAGCTCATTACATTTGTTGGAGACTTGCAGTCATCTCTACAGGCTTTACCCATAAACTAAACAGAATGCCAATCTATCACATGTGGTCCATAACCTGTGCAGTAATCCTTCAAGCAATTTGTCTTGAGCTTGTTTCTTGTTTGCTGTTCATTTTTTACTTTGATCATGTTTTCCCCATGAAACAAGTATATAACTGTTGTCAGGCAGGTCTTTTTTTGGATAAGAAACATTTTTATAAGTGGGGGTATTACAGAGATTGCTGCTTTCAGCAAGTTACTTGGTACTTTTATAAAGCTGAATGTAAATTATAATTAGAACTGCAGTGCAAGGAGAAGTGGTTTGAGCTGAGAGTTGCTTGTTTTTTATACTTGAATTTGACTGGCATTCCAGTAACATATTTAAAAAGTAATTTATTTTTTCATGCCTCTCAACTTTTTGTTTCCATCTAGATATTAAGTGAGCTTTCATGTAGCCAATGAATTGAAATATTTTTTTTTCATTTTGTCTTGATTGAACTCTCATAATGATGGTTTGGCAGTGGGCACCCAGGGCAGAGTATTTAAAGTCCCAGTTTTTGCAGTTTTTAGCATAGCTCCACCCCTTACTAGTTGGCCACACTCCTTGCCATTGGCCCCACCCATTCAGCTGTCTCCTACAGTCATCAGCCGCTACTGGCCGTAACTGATTAATGTAATTGGTCACCTGACAGACTGCATCCTTTTAATTGCATTATATCCTTTTCTCCTCTTCCTTTTATGTCAAAGATTTTGTGTGGCATCCCAAATACATTGTAGGTATCACTGTGTCACCCTTTTTTAAAGCTGGCTGTCTTCCCATTACTCTTAGTGCCTTTTCTTTTGATGATAAGCAAGTTCTTTTTTAGAGCCCACCTTCTCCTTCTAGCTAAAAAAAAAAAAAAAAAAAACACTGTCCTAAACATGGTCAAGTGGAAGACAAATTTTCCTTGCAATGTGGAGATAAAGCATTCTAGAATCTTCTCTTTTTAAACTAGCATGCCTTTGATCTTCTCTTTGAAGAATATTGCAGAACGCATAGCAATTAAGGGCAAAGTTAATAAATCCTTTATTGCACACAGATCCTGGTAGAAACTGAAGTTATCTTTGTGCCCTTGTTTGACCTGTATCTGATTACATATGTCTGCGCTTTGGTAGATGCACAAATGGTTGTGTCATACTCTAAGTTTATTCTTGTTGAGGTTTTGCTTTATTTTGTACCTTGACAGTGTTTTGCTTTGTGCCTAGGTTGTGGCTCCTTTGGAATTATTCATATGAGAAATTATCATACATTTATGAAAGAGCAAACTTACCTTACTGCTTCTGTTCTTAATTCTTTGAAAATTCTGTATATTTTTTTTACATTTTTTATAGATGACGTATGAATACACAAACGTCTAGAGCAATTTTTGTAATTAAGTTTTCTCTTTACGATCATTTCTAATGCCTGAATGCTGCTATAGTAAACGTCTGTAAGATTTCTGTTATCAAAGTATAAAGATTAGATTTTCCACATTAGGCATCATGCCACAACAGTCTGGGCACAAAACGTGTATACAAAAGTAACTGTAAAACACGTAACCTATTGCTTATTCACCTAAGCTGTTTTTTTTGGCATTTTCTGTACGACACATTTGATTGGCATTGATTTGATATAACAGAATAATCATAAAATATCAGTCTACTAAATTTTGGGGCTCCTTGCTGACAAATGCTCTTCATTTTGAATAAGAACTTCTTGTAGCATGTTTTGGATTTGTCTGTGAGTCATTTCATTATCTACTAATTTTAGAATAGATTTTGAGTTCCAGAGAAATGAATTGTCATATTGTCATCATTACAACATGAAGACCTTGGTACAAGATTTGGCCAAATTTTAGAGCACATTAGCGGATAGCTGCCCAGTCCACAGTAAGCTGTCTTGTAGAATATATGTATGCTGCCTGACAAGCTTTGGCAAGGACACATAGGGAATGATTAGTTGTGCATTCATGTGGAACTGTAATATTTTAATTAGGAAGGAATGTTTTCCCTACTTTTACTTTAAATTGGATGTTTAATCTACTGAAAATACAGACTGACCAATTTAGGTTTAATCTCGAATTGCAATTTTTTTTTTCCATATTGATAGTTTTCTATATGGATCCAGTAGTTGTCTGAGAAAACTGAAGTTTGCTGAAGGTCCATTTTTTCTTTGTTTTACAAAATATGACCGCTAGGTGCTGCCATGTTTTGTGTCTTTTCTCTCTCGCTCGCTCTCTCTGGTAAACGGGTCATGTATTGTGTACAGGACGAGTTTAAAGCAGTGGTGCAATTGGTAAGTCATGATTTTCCTCATGCAGGAGTCTCTGCCATACTGATGTTATGGCTGCCAGTACCTTCAAAACATTTTCCATGAATATTCTGTAGTCTTCCTCTCAAGTCTAATGTGATTTTTATGACTTATTGGTTTAATTTTAACCACCTCCTTTCCAAACTGCTGTAGTAGTAGTTGTGTGTGTGTGTGTGTGTGTGTGTGTGTGTGTGAAATTTTCAAGGATTTTAATTTTATTTATTTTTTTGTTAAATCTAAAACATTGCTTCCAACTGTGTGACATGCAGTGCCCGCAAGAATGAAAGCAGATGATGCACATGGAGCTAGCTATGTTTGCCTTTCACACGCACACTTGCTTATGGGTTTTATATGGTGTTGATATTGCCTTCAGTAAATCAAGAAACAAAACATATATAATAATTCCATCAATTAAATAAAATAGCAAGTTTTGTTTTTACTAGCTGACTGGACGTTAGGCCAAAATAATATAATGATAAATAAAAATGCAACAAAGCAGCTGTTGATTTCAATGTGGTGAAGCACTGAAGATAACCCTGGGTAATCTGTTTTTCACATGGTCAGTTAATCAGCTAAAATGGAAGGAATATTTATGTGATAATACAAGCCTTGTTTGCTTCAGGGGACCTCTGACTATTGAAGTAATTCAGGCCAGGTGGTGATGACAGTCAACAAGTAGAAGCCAAGCTGTTAGATCACTTCTGTGAAATGTCTCCTCTTTAAAGATCTAGGATAGTATTCATGATGCCATGCTTCACAGATGCGTTCATGCTGCAATGCCTAAATTAAGTCAAAGTCTGAAGAACAGGTGCTTATTATAGAACTTATCAGCCCTGCGGCAGAATGCCCAGAACACTTCTGCATATCTGAAACTATATAAACTGATCATAAATAAGTGTAGATAGGTTTGGAAAAATCCATGTATTGAGAAAGCTTCAAATCCTGCCTATTTTTCACCAAATGGTAGGAATGTGGATCTACACAGATGTCTTGAGACTTTTTACAAGATCTTCCACACTACCTGGCTGCAGCTTAACATAACTTTTTAAAGTCATTTATTTACTCTGTGGGTATCCTTATATGGACTCCAGGCCAGAAAGGTGGCAGATTGGATATTCAGAGATAGGATGAGAGCGAAAAATAAAAGCACAAAAGAAATCTATTAAGAGGGTTATGCAGGAGGAGGAGGTGGAGTAGGGTGGGATTTGTGTTTTTGGTGTGGATAGACTTTCAATTTTTCAAATTATTTTATAAGTGAAGGTGTGGGGTATGAAGAAGGGAAGATTTTGTAGGAGAAAGCATTGGGGAAGAGCTAAGGAATTGTTAAAGACCAAACATAAAACCAAGGCAAGAGAGACTGGAGCAGTGTGGTGAGGTGACAGTGGGAGGGGGGGGGGCAAGACATACAGATGGCAGACAGAGACAAAATGGAGAGTGAGGACGGCTGAGTGCCTAGTATTACCCACGTTCATAGGGTTTCAAATATTCCCCCACCTTGATGGACCTGGGAGAGATGAACCTGATGGTGTGGGGTCAAGGTCTCCTGGGGCTCAGTGGTCAGAGACTACCAGGAAAATGAGTCTTGTACCTTTTGAAGGAGAGAATTTGCACCAGCTGTAATGCCTCTCCACTGCTTTCTCATCTGCAGCCTCAGTAAAGTCTTTAAGTCCACATTCCTGGCTTGACAGGCTGCCATGTGCCAGACTGGTCTCAGAGGTTTAGCCACTGCCCCCCCCCAACCTTGTTAATCATCCCTATTGAGCTGGGGGAGGTAAGGAACATTCCTGCAACTGGGTGGCTTGTGTACAAGCTGTTCCAGACATTTCTGGACCTGCAGAAAACGAGGGGGGGGGGGCAAGAGAGAGAGGTGCTGAATTGAAAACACTTTTATTTCATTGGCACAAAAATGAGAAATGAGAAAAGTAGCATTTCTATTCCTGAATATAAAAGCTTTCAGCAACCAATTGTATATCTTGCAGTGAATAATATTAACAAGTAAATACTGAGAAGTGATGGTTGAAGTTGAGGCCTGCATGTACTTCGATTATACAAGATAGTTGTTTACCATTAACCTTTCTTGGCATAGTAGTAGATTCCCTTTTTTTATTTAAGCTAAGTTGTTTTGTAAGAACTGATTTTCACTGAACAGGTTTTCTTTTTAGTAGTAATCTTAATACTGTAGTTCAGTTGAACTATTCATTAGTTTTCTCTTCTGCAGAAATATAGCCATCCCTATTAAAAGTCTGGATGTTAAACGTTTAAAATGTACCAGAAAAAAGCAAAAGTATATGAACTCAAAACACCGACCATGTTCTGCAGTACTAAAAACCAAACCATTCGAGTTGCTTGGTTTTCAGTATTGTAAAAGTTTAAAACACCACAGCTCTGTGGAATACAGAGATGGACCTCTGAGTGTGACTCAGATCTGAGTTTCGTTAGTGGCTTGTGCACTGCAACAGCAAAGTAGAGAGGACAGGATGAGTGAACTGAAAACTCCTGGGGGTGGGGGTGAGATTTCTTGCTTGCAGCTGAGGGCCTCCCATTCTCCCAATGGAGACTGGTGGGCATTTCCTAGCAACAAAGCAAGTTACTATTTGTTTGGTAGTGGGTATGTGGCTTGAGTGTCTGTGACCTTTAGCTCGGTGATGTGCAGATATTGCATGCACACTCTACTCTGGTTAGGCTTTTACCATCCCTTCCCTTGGCTGTATATATGACACATGCATTCCACCTTTCAGCCTTCTTTATGAGGCAGGTTAGTGAACTCGCCAGATGAAAGACCATTCGCTTCCCTGGAAAGGACTGCCCCACTTGTGTCTCACTTTATGGCAGAATTCTACCATGCCCTCAGCACTCTGCACTGTCTGTAGAAAGGAGAGAAGAGAGTAACTGAGCTAATCGAAGATAAGGTAAATGTCAATGGTAATGGGGAGTTGGGGTGAATAAAGAAGTTTTAGTAATTAGGTCAGCCCGGCCATCTTTTTTTTAAATTTCAGAACATTGTTTATTAACTATCTGATAGTTAGCCATGTTATAGCTGCACACTGTAGTTTCATTGCCTGCCTTTCTTGCATGGGTGAATTTTCCAGAGTATGGTTCTTGTGAGGCTGGCACTGCAGTGCTGTGGCTAATATTGCTTCCACCCAGAAAATCATTCCCATGTTCCATTCCCAGCTGGGATGCTTTCTGTGCAAAATTTGCATATTCTTCGAGGCTACGTGGCTTTTCTCTGGGGTCTCCAGCCTCCTGTCACATCTAAAGACATGTTGATACTGGAATTGTTGACGCTCTATAAAGTTCTCTGTAAGTGTTAATACAATGTGCATGGGTGTGTCTTGTGATGGTTTCCCATCCATGGCTAGTTTTCTTCCTCAGGCCTACTGTTTGCTGGGATAGACGCAGGCTGAGATTCAGAAAGGCTTACCACACGGGTGAAGTCTTAACGTAGCCATTTTCACCCTTGAATATCTTTCTCATTCTTGGACTATCTTTCCTCTGAGTTTTCCCCAATAGTGGGACCTCTGCACAGAGGGTGGTCTCAGTGGCAGAACTTCAAGCTAATGCAGCAATTTGTGGAGTGGCTAATGCAAAATGGATATATTGTATCCTCTGGCAATACTAGTAGCTCCCAATTTAAGCTGCAGCAGAGTAAAATGTCACTTTTGGAGGAAAACATAAGTGGCAGTCAGCAATTCACTCCTATGCAAGCTCTTGTGGAGAAGTAAGTTAAGTGAAGGTGTGGGATTGGAAGGAGTGTCTGTGTGTGTCTGTGTTAAAAGCTTCCTTAATGCGTGTGTCTCTGCCTGTCTTCCTGGGTGGTCACACTAGGGTGGTTACAGAATCTTGAATCTAGATATGTGCATGTGATGGAGCATGTGTGCGGGTGAATGTGTGTGTGACTGACCGTGGGGGGGGGGGGTTGTTTCTGGCTAGGAGGGTATGTGTGTCTGTGAGGGAGAGAATGTCTGGGAGAATGTATTCATTTGTCTTTGGATGTCTGACTGTGTGTGAATGCAGGAGGATGCATTTACAAATGCAGTGCATGGGCCATTAAGGGAGCCCATTAGGTCTGACAGTGTTAGTGAGACCAAGAGCCATGCTAATGAGCTGATAAGGTCATTCTCATTGCACCCATACCTGTCTCTGAATTGTATTTTCTTACCATCACAGTAATTGACCTACCTGTAATAGGCAACTACCGCAAGCAGTGAGTTTCTTTCAGATTCTAAGGGTCTTACTACCTATGAAAGTGAAAAAGATAAGTTGGCACTGGAAAATTATGGTGGTGAGGGGAGGTGCCTGGAGAATTAGCATACTGGTGCCAGTGTACAAGAATAAAGGGGGCATCCATAACTGTGGGCAGTAGAGAGGTATTGAACTTCTGTCACTGTATAAAACTTCTGGAGGAAGTGACTGATAAATGAATACGCAGAGTGGTAAAAAAATAAACTATGAAATGAGCAGTTTCTATTCAGGCCTGATATTTTCCGTGAGACAGTTGAGAAGAAGCTATAAATGAGGAAGGAATCCAAATTGACATCCCTGGACTTGGGGGTTCCAAATCCCAGAAACATTGACAGAATTAGTGTACTGTTTGTACAAGGAGTGATTCAAGAACTCAAAAAAAGGTTCCTAGTGGAAGTGGGTATACATCCGTGTTCAATTCTAAGACCATTGCTCTTCATACAGGTGATGGACTATATCAGCAAGCAGGGTGGAAGGGTTAGATCAGCAAAGTTGCTGTATATAGACAATGTGGCATTACAGGTAGACTCTGAGCAATAAATTCAGCAAAGTATAGGAGAATGGAATGCAAAAATAGGATGCAACGAGTACAGATAAGACTGTCATAATGGCAACAAATGGGGGAAATCAGAAGAAGGTGAGAATTGAGATAGAAGAGAAAATAGTGGAACAGGATAACCGCTTCAGTTATTTGTGAGGGGTGGTTGAGGAGAAGGGAAGACTGAGGAGGTGAAAGCTAGATTCAGAGGGCTCCAGTTAACTGGCACAGAGTGTCAGGGGTAGTTCTTGGGCAGAAGAATGCCGAAGAAGATAAAAAGTAAGATGCATAACACAGTGTTGTGACCAGTACTACTGAATGGTACAGAAATCTGGACAAGTAAAGGCAGAGCAGTTGAAGCTAGAGGTGACTGTGATGAAGTGTTTGAAATGGCTGTTAGGATGCACACTATTGGACAGATGTAGAAATGAGGATATCAGAGCAGATCTAGAGTAGCTCTAATTGTACAGGAGGTCAAAGAGAATAGATTGCAGTTCAGGCACATGCAGAAAAGTATTAGACAATAGAAGATTTGGGACAGACTGGAAGACGGCAAGAGAAAACAAGGGTGTCCAACAAACAGATGGATGGTTGTGAGAGAGAAGACTTGTCAGAATAAAAAGTATGAGAGTGGCATTGAATTGAGAGAGATGGTGACAGTGACATGACACCACCACCCCATGTAGAAAATGGGAAGAAACAGGATTGATGATGACTGTTACAAGGGATGCCTTGCCTGCAAAAACATGCTATTAAACATTTCTTTGTATTTAGTTTTAGTTCATGGTTTTGACACCAACTGTTGGTTTGGTAAAGGCCCTTGGAAGATCTTTGTCCTCTGGGGAGGTGATGATGATTCCAACTTTACAGCAATTCACAAACTTGGTCAGCCATAAACTCTTACAGTAGCTTTGACCTCCAAGAAGTAAAGTAAGGAAATAAAAAGGCATGCCCCAAGGACTGAACCCTGGGGTACACCACTAGTCACAGGTCTTTTGGAGGAGGTAGAGCAGCCTACTCAAATTTCCTGGGCTCTATTTGTGAGACAGTTTTGCTATCCAGTGAGTTACACAGAGATTAACTTTTAGCTGGGCCGGTTTATCTGTGATACCAGTGTGTGGGATGGTGCTGAATGCCTTTGTGAGGTCTTAGATATGCAGTGCTTATCAATTTGCCCTCATCCATTGCTTCAGTAACCTGCCCAATGAAGTTTATCAGATTAAGTTGACAGGATCTGCCCACATCTGAATTGACTTGGTCTGAGAGTTTGTAGTCACCTATGTCCTTAAAATTCCATAATGATCCTTCCCGTAGCCTTGGAGATCAGTCTGGTCAGAATGGATCTAATTTCCTGGGTCTATTGATGTCCCACATTTTTGCAAGGGTACAACAGCTGCTATCCTTCAGCCATCTGGCAAAAAACTGTTTTGGAGGCTGACATTGAATATCTACTCTAGGGAGTCTGGTCTTATTTCAGGTTTATCAGTAAACAGCCCCATATGTTGTGTGATCCCACAGAACCAGCATTATTAGCTTTGCATAGTGCTTTGAGGATTGGTTTGTGGAAGATTTTGTAGGGGTACTGATGTGGGTATGAAATCTGGGAATGCAGGAGGAAAGAAGAAGATAAATTTAACTTCAAATTCATCTGCGAGTAGACTCTGTCCTCTAGGTCTGGGTAAGTAATATTTACTGTTAACTCAGTGCAGTGTTGGTCATTGTTGCTAAGGTTTCTAACATTGTAAAAGAAGGCTTTGCGGTTGGGCTTTGTGGTTGTCCTTTGCCTACATGGCAATTTTCACATCCTATCAGGCTTTGGTTGGCTTAATTGGTGTCATGAGTTCAATGTTAAGTTTAGCAAGAGCTTTTTTGCATCTTGAAAGTTGTTTATTTTTACATGCAGTGATTTTTCTTTCCTTAATTATAGAGGCTGTTTATATTTGGGTTCTACCAAATGGGTTTATTTCTGAATTTTGGAGTTGCATTTACTTTTGAGGTGGAGAGATGCATCTATGCAGATATTCACATCTGCATAGAATGTGGCTGTTTGGGATTCTGCTTTAGCAATAGGGTCATTGAGTTGGATGGGAGCTGTTGAATTTTGCTATGTCAGTACATTAATGTTTGCAGAATCTCTGAATATTGAGTTGTTGAAGGATGTTTTTGGCTTCTATCTTAAGATGAATGTAACTAATATGTGGACTGATTTGACCAGGAAAGATTTACAATTGGTAGGGAGCAGTGTTGTCCTATATTGGTGAGGGTGAAGTCTAGGATTTTATCATCCCTGGTTGGGGCGTAGATTGACTGGGCCAGAGAATTTATATTTAATGAAGTCCATAATCTATTGAAATACATGCTAAAGGATGTATATGCCTCCCAGTTAATGGAGGAATAGTTGAAGTTGCTTGGGAAATGGTGTTTGCCACAATGCATAGAGACTCGGGGATTCCACAATAGTTATATGATTTGTTTAAGGATGCACACTTGCCTGGAGTATGTGGTTAGACTGACTTTCTTGCTGAAGATGCTTCTTTATTAAGTTATCTGTTTTGCCTAGAGCGAGGGAATTGTACGGTTTACACTGTTGTTTATGGGCCACTAAGTTAAGCTGCTTAGTCTGGATGGGAAAAGCTACTAGTCTAAAAGTACTATTCAGCCTGGGGTCTCCTTTGTAGAAAGGCTAGTGGATCAGTGCGGCCCATTTAGGTGATATTTGAAGCAATAAGTATTTAGGTAATCCCAAGACCTGGTCTTAAGTTCACATTAAAAAACAGTCTGACCATACCACACAGTTACTGTTAACTGAGATACCCATTCTAATTTGCTAGATGAGGAATAGGTGGCTTAAATCATTTCTTAGTGATACCATCCAACACATGGACATACTTTGTGCCTCTTAATATATATATGTGTGTGTCTGTGTGTGTACTTGTATATATTTTGGCTAACACTTCATGCAGTTACTTTGTTTTACTGTTTTAATCTTTGAATCAGTCTTATCTCTTGTGAACTGCAAAACAAACTGCTTAAAGTCTCTAATGAAAACAGTATCCCTCTTTTTGCCTCTCATTTAATATTGATGTATTGTTAGATTTGTGTCCTCTCTAGTGCATAACTGTCTATTGCACAGTAAATTTGTAGTCACAGAAGCTTCTCCATCTTACCCCTTAACATATTTTTGAAATGTTTATTGTAGCAGCCAGTTGTGTTAATCAACAACTTTTAAATAATGTTTCTGTGAATGAAAGAGGTACTGATTTTCAGGAGTATGTTTGTCATCATGATAAAGTATTTATCTGTGTGTTTGTGTCTGTCTGTTGCTAAGATTTCAGAAAAAGTATTAAGTTGTGCATAATGCTTCTTATAGAAAAAGATATGTACTTGTGTATGTGTGTGTAATATATATATCTGTGTATAAACGTGTATGTGTCTTATATATATATATATATATATATATATATATATATATATATATATATATATATATATATATATATATATATATATATATATATATATATATATATGTGTGTGTGTGTGTGTGTGTGTGTGTATTTGACATTTAATTGTTAGTCCAACTGAGCTAGGGGCCCACATTTAGCGGAGACCCGAGGGCAAAAGCTCCAGTTAATACGAAAGTTTTAGAGTATAAGAATGTGAACAAAAGGTCAAATACTCCAGATAATAATACAAAATTATTAAAGTATAGGAACATGAACAGAAGATCAAGTGTTACACAAAGATGAGAGGTATGCATTCTGGAAACTAGGAATAGTATATACAAAGGATGGGACAATGGAATGACATAGAATTTTAGAGGTACATTAATGGTATTTGGCAAGAGAAAGATGGGTTAGCAAAGCAGTTGAGATTATGAATACTACCTGTATGAGGTAAGACAGAGAGAAAAGTAGGGCAAAAGAGGTGATAGCTGGAAAAAGGTGCAACAGTTGTATAACTGGCATTAGTTAACATACAGGGTTTGACATGGGCTGGACCATATAGTTTGTAGGCATTGTTTAAGTTCGTGTTTAAACAGGTGTCTTTGGGGATGTTTCTTAAATTGAGGGGAGGTGTGTTCCAGGCATGTGTTATTGAGTATGCATGTATGTATATATGTATATATGTGTGTATATGTATATATATATATATATATATATATATATATATATATATATATATATATATATATGTGTGTGTGCTTATGAATGGGCTGCTGATCATAGCTAGATTGTCTTCAAAAAATTCACCTCAAGAACCGTAAACTGAATTTTTTCCAAAGTGCATTATGTAAGAGTTTTCTCTATATGCTTGCTGACCATCAGACCCTCCTCCAGTAGGTCTTGAGTGAGAGTTGATTGGTGTGAGCCATCATCCAGATAGCCACAAAAAATGTAATGCTCCTATTAATGCCTGATATTCCTTGTAATATCCATGGAAAAAAAATCATTGTCCTTATTGATTGAGGGTCTGGCTTCAACCCCCCTCACCCCCAACCAGGGTCATCTGTGTTTCAGACAGATCCTCATTCTCCTGAGAACAGTGGATTTCATAACACCTCTCCACTCTTGTAGTGTTCAGTCATGGAGATTGTTGACTATCAGAACATTTCTTAATACAAACTAACCCCCTGTCCCCACTAGTGGCTGATGTGAGGTCCCCAAACACATATCCTTGAGGACTACCATCACTTTTATGGGAGCACCAAGCCCACATACCCTTAGGACTGACCCTTGTTTTCATGGAAGGCTGTGCTTGCATTGTAACAAATGTCCATGGGGAAAAGATGGATGACCCCGAAACCATGTTTATGATCCTTCTCTGCCTTGCTGTTTAGCACCCAAGACGCTACTTTGGTTTTATGGGTCACAGCCCAGGGCTTACCCTCTGTGCAACATGGAGCTAAGCAAGAACCCATAAAATGAAATTGTGATCAGTTATTCATCATTCTTTGTACATGGAGCTACCATTTAATTTAGAGTTTATTTCCATATGGTTTATATATCCGAGTGTTTCACTGTATGAAGGCAATAGAGGAACAAGTTTAGTAACCAGCCAAAGAGCCATGGTTACATCTGAAAGTAGCACCATGTGTTAATTTTGCCCATTTTTAGGGGTCTGTGTTTTTCTATATATTTACATAGTTAACTGCTGATGTACATTGGACTGCATGCTATGCTGTGTCCATTTTAATTCCCTCCAATCAGTACTGACAAGCAAGGGTTTTAGAGGAATTTCTGTGGTCATAAGTGTTGTTGAAACTTACTTCAGGGCTCATATTGCATATAAAACTCACTATAACAAGACTATGTGTAGGCCCTTGCTGTCAAAACCTCTCTAAAAAAGCTATTACTATTTTTTAGCAGAATTAGGGTGCCTCATGTGCTGCATATTTTTAAGTGAATTTAAAGTTCTTATTTTTAGTTGTCTCTGATTACTTCAAAGTAAGAAGATCTGCAGAAAGCAACTGAAAGAGTGAGGATAATTAGAAAGGTGAGGGGATATGTCATGGTAGGTCATTGACCATTACCTGTGATCAAACAGATGGTCACTTTCATGCACAGCCTACCTCAGTACCCACTCAGTCTAACCACTTTATAGTTTATGTACATCTCATACCTGCTGTCAACAAGGCCAGCCTTAGCTGAAATGGAGCCTTAGGTAAAGGACTCAGTGGGACCTCCTATTCACATTGGTTCCCCTGCACCACCCCAGTGCCCTTCTCCTGTTTTCCAGTCCTATACCTACACCATCCAGATAGGTTTTTTTTCTTGTTTTGTCACACTTTGCCTTATTTCTTACCGTTTTTCTCCATTCCTGTAACACACTCAAACTGGCTAAGAATGCAGTGCAGGGGAAGTAAGTCAAGGGTCTGGGAGTTTCTGAGCCATAAGAAGTTGTAGGATGCCAAAAGCTGTAAGGTGCACCATGGAACATTTTGCCAGCCTTTTGATCCGATGATGATTTGAACACAAATTAAGACTAAGGAAAAATTTGCAGTTTTATACCTTCTTTTGAGTAAAAAAAAAAAGTTGCATCCAAAGCTTAATGTCCAGAGCTAACAAAATAGTAGCTCTTAATAAACTGAAGGCAAATGTTTGTAATGATGATCAAATGCAGTTTGAGTAGTACACTATTCCTACACCTCCTAAAAAGTTACCTTGCTTGTACCCCTTTGGTGTTTGGACTACAAGTAAAAGCACAAATGTCCAGAAGCATACATTATATAGTTGTGGGTTTGTGGGAGGAACCTGAAACACCTGGGTAAATCACACATGGAGACTGGGAGTGTATTCTGACTGCACAGAAGGAATTAGACAAAAACATAGCAAAAAAACATTTTACTGTGTAAAATGCTGTTTTTGGACTGTCGTGAACAGTGAAAGATATTATGACCAACTTGCTTCTTTTTGATGCACAGCAACCCCTCCCCTACATAGTCATTTTCATCCACTGACTGACCCTATACTCATAAAGTACAGTCATTTTACTGTGGCTATTTTAACACATTCAAAAATCTGAGAGGAGTACAGTAATTTAAAGTCTTTCACCCTATTTCAAATAAATGTGGACTAGCTTTGCAAATCCCAAATAATGACTGGCATAACCTGAGCAAATGTTATCAGTCAGTCACTTGTATTCACCAATAGGTCCCATACTCATCAGAAAATACCAGATTTGTTGATTTTTGCATACCTCCGATGTCTGATTATGATATACATAGAGGCCACAGTATGGTATTTCATCTTTGTTTTACACAAGCTGCAGCCATAGTGAAGTATTCCAATTTGTTTCATATAAATGCACCTTAATCCTGCAAAATCAGAAAAATAACTGTAAAGTGAAATGACAGCAGGATCAGTCACTTTCTTTCACAGAGAGCCTCTGTACCCATGAATTTTTGCCACTTTGTTGACTGTGTACACCTCAGATTTGTAAATTTACTACAAATGGTCAGGAAAAAGGTATTAAACTTTGTGTCACACTGGCAGCATCCAAAGATTAGTTTTCAATTATGCTTTACACAAAGCAGATTTGGCCTGCATTGCTAGAACCATTGCTATTTTTCCTCAGCAATTGACAGCTCCATCAATTAATTTCATCCACAGACATCCCTCATTCCTAGCAATTACGTTCAAGTTTTGAAGTACAAGCATCAATAATCAATCAACTAGTACATGACAACAAAGTACAAACCTGTACTAAAATGTAAACAAACACAAATTGAAATGATGTCTTCAAACCACATCATTTAAGGCCATTTCAATTTTTTTTAATTGACCAAGCTATACACTCAAAGCCATCAAGGTAGTTAGTTCCACAGGTAAGTGGCTTGATTAGCAGAAGGCTCAAATGCCTGAGAATTCAAGATTAACCTGTGGAAGAGACAACAGTCCTCAAATGCTGAATACAATACTTGCCCAGGGCAATAGGGCAAAACAAACTCTAATGTAGCAGGGGGGCTTAGGTTTTGAACAGACAAGTATAGTAATAATAGCATCTTCAAGATGATCCTTTAATGACTTGAAATCCAATGAATGCCATGTAGAATGGGTTTAATATTTTGGCAGTATGATGTAAAAGTAAGTAGCCTAGCTGCTCAGTTCTGTTCCTTTTGCAATTTATCAAGTTCAGTTTTAGGTAGTCCCAGATATAAGACATTGAAATAGTTCAGTCTGGAGGACACTTAGGCATGGAAAGCAAGTGGATGTATACTTGGGCAACTGGGTGCTTAATTGTTGAAATGTTTCCAATATGGAAGCAAATAACCTCACTACAGCCAACACCTGGTCTTAAACTATTAGACAAGAGTTGAGAAAATTTTAGAGAGTCTTCACCTGTTTAACATTTTTAAGCTTGTCAACACCATACATATTTAGCAAGGATGTGATGGAGGAATATCTCAGCTGAATTAACCAAGGCCTCTATCTTTGTGGTAGTGAGTTTTGTCTGTTTCCATTAAGCCATAAAGGTACGAGTTAAAGATCATCAACCAGGGAATAAATACAGTCCAACTCTAAATATGAAATGAGAAGTTGATCTAGTTATCATCGGTGTAATTATGGTGTACTTAAGTCTCTCTTCCTTACTAGAGTTCCTACCTAGTGGAACCATGTACACCATGAACAACCAAAGGTCCCAAAATTTAAATTCAATCTGACACATGTACACATGTGCAAGAACTTAAAGCCAGAATTGTTGACTACATATACTTCAGGTATAAAATTGTAATAAAATGTAAATAATAATTATCCACAGTAATTTATTTTACTATTGCTTACACCCTTATGGCACCACCAATTACAACGGTGTTTATAGTCATGTGCACCTCAGAAGCCTGATTGGGACCAAATGAATGAATTCTAAATGGCCGTGTATTTCATCTTGCTGCAGTCAAATCTATAAATGCAAACCCTCTGTGTGTATATATAAATATGCTCACACATGTGCACACACACACACACACACACACACACACACACACACACACACACACACACACACACACACACACACACACACACACACACACACTTCGATGTCCACACCAGTTACATAAAATGTTGTGTCTGTGTACACTTTAGATTTCTGAGCAGGGTAAAATAAATTAATGGACACATGTATTTAGGTTCTAGTTTCTATGGTTATGGTCCAGGATACCACTAAAGAGCCTAGCTCAATTTCTAGTCACCCCAGAGTATTGTCTGGTTAAGTGTCTTGCTCATAGTCTCACAGTAGACAAATGAAAGCTGTCTGATTTAAACCTTTGATGGCAGGAAGCAACTCGCTAAGAACTCATAACCTTAATTATGTGCTAAAGGTAAAGAGATGCAGTCAGCCACTAATAGGAAAACAAATCCCAAGTGCCAGGCAGGAATACTCAGCACTATACTAAGTAATGGAAGTTTGCTGTTGTCAGAACCACATAGTTTAGCCTTTTGCAATAATACTAATGTAGCCCCCACACATATATACATATGCCATCAATTAGAGCAACTTGCATTACTGTAACTACAGGCCTCAGCTGTGTGTTTTTTAAAACAAGAAACATCTTTATTAAATTATCATGCAAGACATAGGCAATAAATGAAAATAAACCATACTGATACAATTGAGTTGCAAACATTATACATTACATACCATACCAACACAACTGCAGCTGCAAACATTATACATCACTTCTAATATATCCAGTCATTGTCAGTCATTCAATTTGTGCCTCCTTTTAAACCTCATTCCTTCTCTGCATGTATTAATCTCACACTTCCCATTTTTCCTATGTAATTTGCTCCTACCCTTTATATATATATATATATATATATATATATATATATATATATATATATATAGATATATATATATATATATATCCAAATTACATTTGTTTTATTTCTGTTACTATCTTCTCTACTTCTAGTAAAGTTGTTCTAGTAACTGCTTTTTGGCAGCCATCATAATTAGAATAAGTAAGGCCTTACTATGTCAAGGCAATACCATTTGTGTCATAGCTCAAAAAAGTTATTTCCTTAGTTACACCAATTTGCAAACCCAGCATCTCTGACAGAGCAGTCTGCAGGGAATCTTTAAGTCTGTCAACTCATTACACTCCCAGAAAATGTTCCCAATTACCTCTTTCTTCCCCCATCATACCTCCAACACTTGCTGTCTACCTGAGAAAAAAAGTCTTTGGAGTCTGCTTGGGGTATAATGTTTGATAATGATCTGATAAATGAATACCTACCTTCATCTGTAGCAATTATGTATGGTATCTTCTCCGCTAGTTGTTACCAGAATACAGTGTAAAACCCATTGCACACCCCCAACTTCATAGTTGAAGAATTGGGAAAAGGTTAATAAAACAATTGGGAACAAATATTGCTCTTCCATACTTGGATAATTGCCAGAATAACAGGCTTTGCAAAAAATGTTTTTCCTGAAAGTTATGAAGAGTGATTGAAAGCCTCACTGATTTGTTAGGAAACTTCACATTTTACAAGGAACAGGCCAAAATCTGATGTGAAATGAAGAACATTTGAAAGCTTCTGAGGCCCCCCTGCACATAAACAAGTAAACACATGCACACACGCAGGTGCACACGCACACACATGCACACACACGCACACACACTTGAATGCATTTAAAAATGCTTACCTTCCCGCATAGTGGCTGGCAGTGGCATGTGTAATTAAAATAAAAGTTTATCCAGTACTTCTGTGCTTTTACTTAATCAATCATCCATTAATGTCTTGGCTTCTACTTAATCAATCATCCATTAATGTCTTATTTCACTTAGAGTCTCAGGCTGCCTCCGTCACCTAAAAGGAAACAACTCATTGATGTTTTTTGAGTGACATTTGTCTTCTCTCGTTGGTAGGAAGACCTTAAAGTGTGATCACTTGCTATTTGGAGTAGGTATATGGTCAGACTTGTTTTTAAAAATGGCTCTAGTGAGTGGAGTAAGCTAATTTCCTTTTAAACAGAAGTCTTATTTCCTTGGAACTAAACATATGTGTGGAGCTCAGAGCCTCAGAAATATTGCAGCTAGAAAGTCATGCTTGTATTTTTAAATGAATTTTAATTTCTCTCTGTCTCCCTCTTGTTCTTTATAATCTGCCAACCTGTACATAACCGCTGTGGATCGTATACACTAGTCTTAGGACTTGTCTAACATGTATCACTCCCATAGCACTTTACAACATTGGCAGAAAATGGAGTTAGCATTGTATGTCAAATTCATTGCACCAGGCATCCAGGCTGTGCAAATGCTTTCTATGATAACTCGGTTCGGAACATAAGCTGCACAGAATTCCCATTTTGTTTCTTCTTCCCAATCCATGACTTGCAGTGGGCAGGGATAAATCTATATGAAGGTATATATGCACTGTTGGCTGTTTCCAAATGGATAGTGCATTATAGATTCAGTCTGTTGTCCCAGTAGCAAAGCATTCAAATGCTACAGGTACTGTAAAAAGTCCCTTTGCCCTATTTGTGCTTACACTGAAGCAAACGTCAATTCCTTGTATGCTTGCTTTGCTACCTTTTGGCCAACATCCGTTACTTCTATTTTACTTGTCTCATAGTTGTATGAAGCGGTATCAATGCTTTCATCACTGGTGATTCCAGAGATTTCATTCTTAATTAGCAACCCTTTCAGACAAAGCTTGAATGTAAACATAACTAAAATCTCCAGGTGACTGCCAGGTTAGAAATGCAGGATGTCTCATTTTGTTTCCGTGCACTGCTTAGGAAGTAGTCCTCTTCAATTATTTTGTGATGCAGCAAGGCTCAGTCCTCCTCATGTGAACCACAGTACCTGGCTTCAAATGCAAGAAAAGACTGATACTTGAATGACTATGCGTCAACTGTTTCCCTTCATTGGTCATGTAATGTTGAAGAAATGGGGAATCCATTATCACAATACAGACATTCTACAGATAAAAGATCTAAGCATGAGCTTGTATGTCATGACTAGTGGTGTGAAATCAAGCAAGGAGCTAGTTTGCAATTAAATATATTTTGTGAATCTGCTGTTGTGACCAAAAATTAAATAACCTTAAACTATTTTTGGGCATATCATGTCCACAGTGAAATGGTGTCTGTTTCTTGTGTTAGGTTTGATATCTTTTTAATCTTATTTATGTTTATGCATGACACTGGATACAGCTATGCCATAAACAGAAGCAAAACATATTTTATCTTATCGGGTTACATAACACGGGCTTTAGTTTTGTTCAGGCTCTTAGACAACCCATTTACAGTTTGACCAGCAGGTGCTAACATGGGCAAAGAAATGACAAGCTTCCACACCCTATTGCATTAAGGCTACTGCCAACATAGTGCCATTGCGTATGTCAGATTACAACTAAAGCTTACCTGTACCAATTGAGGGAATAAAATAACATGCATGTGAGTGGTAGAGCAGTGACAAAAATTAGTTAAATGTGATAAAAACAAAATGTATGTATGTTGAATGAGCTAAGTGACATCCAGTTATTTTTGTCATATAGTGGGTTCGTTTTTGAATGAGTTTCACGTTGCTATACAAATGTAGCCTACCCCCAAGCTTTGCACGTCAGCAGCATTTTCTAATTTACTTGAAATGAAGTATAGGAAAGATATAATATCTGAAGGATTCCAGAGCTTTCAATAAAAGGCACTTTGTATCAAAGATTTCACTTCATAAAAGGGCTAATGTTGCCAGAAATAGCATTGCCTTTTTAAATGTAATCCACTCTGCTTGTATCTGAAATGAATTTTTCTTTCCCCTTTTCTGTTTAAAATATTTTTTAAGTGCTAGTGCTAAATGTAATGTGTGGAGGAGTATTGCCTTGACAGCTGGCATAACTTAAGCTGTTGCTTGTCACACATAATCAGCTGTCTCATTAACTGCAAAATCACCACAGATTTGCCTGTGTTTACAGCAAAACTAGTGAAAGAAAGATATAGTTCACATGTTTGTTCTAAGTGTGACCTAAGAGAAGGCATTCTCCAAGAAGTGTAATCGCAATATACAACCAAATGATCAGATGACATAAGGGAAACCGGTTGGAATAAAGATTATGTAACACATAAAAGTAAAATGTGCTCTTCTGACATGCTCGTCGACTGTTAACCTACTGTAAAAAAAAAAAAAAAAAAAAAACACGTTATATAAGCCTATAACTTAATAGCTGGGGTAAAGACACACTCCTTTTATAAGGCAGAGGTAGAGATAGATATTCCAAATATCAGTAGGACAGAGCAAGTCACTTGGCAGAGTAAACCTGCACTTCTGTGCTGGAAAGGCGAAGAAGGGGATGAGACTTGGTCAAGGGTGAGGCATCAGCTTAAACTAGCCTACTGATAAGGTCAGGGATAGGGCAATAATGTTTTATTTTACACAGTATATAGTCAGGGGGACAACACAGATTGCCCGGAGGATGCCATGGGAGGAAGGGCATAATGAAGAAATGCCAAGTAGGTGATAATGTTTTGGGTGAGACTGAAAAAAAAGGTGTAGATGCAGGCAAGGTTGATGAGATAAGGCAAAACAAAATGAATATTATGGATGCAAAAATTACGCCGAAATGCAGGAATTTAGACATGCTGGGGGCCAAGATATAATGGATCAAGTGCTTGTGGGTTAGACCTGTGTTGATGCAAACAGCATAGTCTGCAGCAAGTCAGCAGGAACTGGAGAATTTTCTCTGACCTGTAGAAAGGCAGAAAGAAATCTGATCTGTGGGCAGCAGAGTAAATTTACAGACCAGGAACATGGTGTGCATTTAGACACAATGCAGCTATGTAATCAGGGCACATTGAGATAGAAGTACATTTACAGAACAGGAACATGGTGTGCATTTGGACACAATGCAGCTATGTAATCAGGGCACATCGAGATAGGAGTACATTTACAGACCAGGAACACGGTGTGCATTTGGACACAATGCAGCTATGTAATCAGGGCACATAGAGATAGATTGGGGAAAAAATGGATACCAACAGTCGGACATCCTATTTTTCTCTGATTTAGACATTTAGAATTCAGCCAGTGTATGGCAATAAAGTCCTTTGTGGAGAATTTATACCTGCCATGGAGACCAACTATGTCATACACTGTGAACAGCTGTTTCAGGTAAGGCCAGTTCCTTTCATCATAACTCCATCCATGAAGATCAATCTGTCCATTTCATAGACCCTAATTCTCCCAGACTTCTGAACAGCTTCACCTGTGTGTGTCAAATGACACATCAAGAAGACAAATAGAACAGGTAATGTCACATTACCTGTTCTACTTGTCTTCTTGATGTGTCATTTGACACACACAGGTGAAGCTGTTCAGAAGTCTGGGAGAATTAGGGTCTATGAAATGGACAGATTGATCTTCATGGATAGAGTTATGATGAAAGGAACTGGCCTTACCTGAAACAGCTGTTCACAGTGTATGACATAGTAGCTTATCACAACTACTTTATGTAGCAAGTCACTAGCTGGTTATGTGGCATTGACCCTAATTGCAGCCCAGATGAAGCAGAACTAGCTAGTGAACTTGCTGTTTGAGGAACCCCACAAAGGAGGGATGAAGTAAGGAAATCAATGCATTCCCATCAGTTCTGGGTGGAAGGAAATGGTCTGCTATGGTGCAGTATTGACCCTTGCTGGAGGAATACAGTATGGACCTGAGATGTATGTTTGGCTCTATCAAGCCATTTTCATGCAGCAAGTTTCATTGTGTTTTTGCAGGAACATGCACACAGAGGAAAAAGGCATCACAATAATTTGCAACTAAGTGTGTATATCAGATAAAAATAGTGGTGTTAAGGTCAGCAAACTGGAAAATCTCTTATGGCTGATTTGATGACAGCCATTCCAGGGGTAAATGAACATGGTAAGAGCTGCAGACTAGGTGGTCAGCAGGTTTGTGAATGCAAAAAAAATGAAAAACTGTCGTACTTCTCGGATACAGGTAGAACTGTGTAATGGACTCTGTGACTGCTTGTGAATACATACTATATAAAGACTCAGAATCATGTCTTACATCACTGATTAAATCATCTAGACCGACCAAACATGCTGTATCCCAGGAGAGACATTCCTTTAATTGCATAAAGGCAGACATTACTGCATCTTACTTTGCAGCTGCATTCTTGATCATTATACTTATTGGACATATGAAATAACTATGGCCCTCAGAGATGTATCAGAACTAAAAACATCATGTTGTGGTTAAATAGACTGCGCCTGAGACTAATAGAACAAGAATGCTTTGTGGAGATGCTACAAAACCGACATTAAATTATTCAAAACTGAAACAGGTGGCTGTTGGTACCTTTCCCAGATATAGAAAAGACATGGCAAACAAGTTATTGTAAAACAGTGCAACTTACCCATTGGCCTAACCCATCTAATTTCTGGAAAGTATGACATGACTGGCAACAGGAATCCTGGGACAGAGGTTCCTCACTAAAAGAATACATGGTGCAAGTAAGATATCCTATACAATGGACTCGAAATCTGTTCCTATATTTTGTCTTCTGCAGGCTGCTGATGGGAGATCAATGACTAGCATACAAGGCATTGTTGGACCACACCTTGATAAACCTCCTGCACATCCCCCCCCCCAAAAAAAAAACAGTGCCAGACTTATCCAATCTAAAATAAACCTTGCCTGTGATATAAATTGGACCTGCTGGAAAGACAGGCATATATCCAAAATATTACCCCTTCTCTGGAGCAGACTCCTCATCCATGAGAAGCAGAATTCCTCCCTAACCCAATTCATGTGTACACTTGGACAATTGGATGAAGAACAGGAAATTCTTTCCTGGTTTGGCACCTATGTCTCTAATGGACACAGGCAGCCTGTAAAACGGTTAGTCTCAAAGGCCCCTACTTGTAAACATTTCATCTCCCAGGCAGCTGCTTATGCATACCAAGGATACCAGAACTTTTCAGAGGTTTGGGATGTATGGCTATACTTAAAGGCCCCAGTGGTCATTAGCCTATTGCACCCCTATTAACCTCTAGTGGAGAAGCAGATGGAGATGAGTGAGTTCAAATACACATCCCTAGACTATTCCCAGACTAGGAGAAAGCAAATGACAAGATCCCAGGAAAGACGATTTAGGCAGTATTGCAATAATTCCAAGTTCCAGAAACACTGACAAAATTAGTGCAGGTTGAGTACAAGGGCCCGTTGACATGACACAAGTACGGACAACGTTTAGACTATCAGAAGGGTTTCCAGTGGGTGTTGATCAGGGTTCAAGTCTTGAGTCCATGCCTGTTCATACTGAAGATAGATTATATCAGCAAACTGGCCGAGGGAACAGTTCAACAAATCTGCTGTTTGCAGATGATGTGGCACTGCAGACTGTGATTGTGAACTTCAGCAAATGATAAGAAACTGAAGGCACATGGTATGAAACTGAGTACAGGCAAGACAGCAGTCATAGTCGCAGTTGGGCAATTGGAAGAAACTGAAAACTTTGATAGAAGGGAAACAGTATGACAGATTAACAGCTTCAACTATCTGTAATGTTTGGGTGAAGAGAGGGCCAGAATGAGGATCTCAAAGCTAGAATCGGAGGTGCTACAGACAAATGGCACAGTGTCTCAGGGGTAGTATGAAGCAGAAGAATGTCAACAAAGCTGAAATTTAAGGTGCACAAAACAGGAGTGCAACAAATACTGCTGTATGGTACAGGAACCTATGCAGTGAAGACAGAGCAGATGAAGTATGAGGTGATTGAGATGAAGTGCCTGAGATGGGTGGTAGGATGCACACTGTGAGACTGAGAAACGAGGACATCAGAAGCCAAGTAACCCCAGTTGTAGAGAAGGTCAATAAAAATGCAATGATGGTTCAGTCCCAACTGCAGGAAAATGGAATGCAATTTGATATAGTATATTTTCAAGAGAGAAGAAGAGGGCATGGGAAGGAGAAAAAAATACATACATTTGTTAACTTGATAAGCACACTGGACACAAGTGCCCATTTTCACTGGTGACTTGGGAGTACTGTCTGGTTAAGTGACTTACTCAGTCGCACAGTAGGCTAATGAAAGTAGAAAGAATCAAATCCTGCATACTTGGATACAGCAAGGAGCTTTTTAATAGCTCAGAACCTTTATACATTGCACTAACTGATAGATCATGCTTAGACAAGAGATGGACAGACTGCATGAGAGAACAATTGTGACAGATGGGCATGACTGTCAAAGAAGGTAGAAAAGTGGCTTGGAGTCGAGAGGTTGTGACAACTGATGCAACAGCTATCCTCATGAAAAATTAAAAAAGGGGTTTGATGATGACCTTAGACTTGAGTGTTGCACCTCAGACAGGATTAGCTTGTAGTGGGATGTGCTTTCCAAACTTTGGTAATGCTTATTGCATTCTTTGTAACTGTTACTCTGATAACATAATCACAAATCTTTTATTAAAAGGTAAAACAGCTGTTTCATACAGTTTTGTTACTCCCAGTATTCCTGAATCACCATTGTTTTCAAGTCCATGACCCATAAAGATCAGTTTCTTTAACAATCTCCTCACATTCCCCTTGACGTCACTGCTGACTTTTACTCCTCTCCATCTTTAAAAGTGATGCTGTCCGGCATTCTGAAAGGCACTACTGTCATACTTCTCTGTATGTCATTCAAATAATTGAATATTTCTGTATATGCCTGTGTGTGGGTAACATATGTATAACATACAGGACTGCAATGTTTGTGTAGTTTTGATCTAATTTCTTTTTCCCTGCATCCCAGTATCACTATAGCTCCTTACTACCTTTCCCATTTCTTGCTTTGGTCCACTTCAATGAGTTTCCCTGAAACCAGGAACTTTTTATTCTTATTAGAACATTTCTGGTTGACTTTTATTCTTTCTTTATAACTACTGATTCAGTTGACTTTTACTATTCACTTCCAATTGAATTCTGATGTCACTGATTATACTCCTTAGGGAGCCTGTGTTATGCTTTTTAAGGGTCAGATGACCACTCGGTCTACCTGGTAACCATAAAGCTAAATAAATTTCTATGGAAGGATTGTTTTTAGAATACTGGTAAATTTTCAAACTTAAAACTGAGAGTTTTGAAAGTGACTGATTAAACTCCTTTCCTGTTAGTCTTACTAAATCTGAGACGTTTTTGCTCTAGAGTATACCATTTTGTTTGTTTAGATTTTGCCATTTCCAGTGCATGTCCTCCCAATCCTTGTCTTTTATGCAAGTTTGGATATCGCTACTTGTTAAATTAGTTAACTGTCTCTGAATTCACTAAGCATTATGTGATTGACTGTAATCCCTGTCCCTAACCCATCTGCATCCTCTTTTTAGGTAGTTTGTTACTCAGGTCAACACTTCGGGACAAACTCTAGACTGGACAGCTGGAGTTTCCTGTTTGGAACTACATCAGATGTCGTCCGTCTAGAAGAGTCGCATCTGCAGCACGTTCTTGGCCACTTAATTTGATTCTCATTCTAAGAGAAAAAAACAAGCCAAGTAAGTGAATATGAAAAAAAAAAAACATGGGAGAAGCACAGCATGCCTGAAATGGATAGCAACATTCTCTTAGACAGTGGTAAGGGGAAAGTGGTAGCCTTGAGTTAGGGTCCAGTGTTGAGGAAAACCATAAAAGAAAGGAGGCTTTTAACATGAGATTAATAAAATAGAGGCTACAGTAACAGAGGCTGGGTCAAACAGTTGTGAAAGTGAAAGATTTACCTTGGAAATTGGCTGATGTCCTTGGCCGTGTGTGTGCATGCATATGTGCATTCACATACTATGTTGTTGCCCATGTAACTATTCCTGTTGAGTAAGACCTTGTATGCTGTGATATTTAAATCCCTCCTTGCATTCAGTCATGTTTTGCACTTTGACTGTGTTTGATTAGTTAGTAATCCTTTTATACATTATGTATACATTATGTGGGATCTTTGTCAATGAAGCTTACTTGTATTCAGGTTTATGATTTTGAAATGACAGATAAATAGACAAATTCTTGAAATATTGCAAACAATTTTTTCTAGAAAGTTTTGTGTGTGTGTGTGTGTGTGTGTGTGTGTGTGTGTGTGTGTGTGTGTGTGTGTGTGTGTGTGTGTGTGTGTGTGTGTGTGTTGCACAAACTCATTCTCCGGTGCAAGCAAACATACACACAGCATTATTTTTATTTGAAAGACATGCACAAATCTAGTTGTAGTCATCGGCAGGCAAGTGCTGACATTTTGATTTGCGCACCTTTTGAATGTTTTAATTGTTGGCATATTTTATATTTAGACACTATAAATATCAATAATCAGGTTGTCTGAAAGCAGATCTGCTTTATCACTGGACTTTTTGTAACATGTCTTCTTTTTGTAAATTAGATTAAAGAGCAAGTCACATTCACCATTTAGTGTTATAGCAGCATTTCAACTCGCTTCATGAGGGCAAGGTTTTGAAGTAAACTTGAGTAGTTTATTAATCCTTATTAGTGAAATACGGGTATAGCTTTGTCCAGTTGATTTTGGCTAATATAGATTTCACTGGACAGGAATATGTACCTCAATGATTGCAAACGAAATGGTTGGCATAGAAGGTGGTCTGGTCGTGTATAAATTTGTAGTAATTGTCATAGAGACTAAAGGACTGAGACTCTTCTGAGGTCTATCTTTGTCTCACCCTGCTATACACTCTCAACTACACTGTGGCTTGAAACCTGGAATCTGTGCGACATGGGCAAGTTCAGTTCTTGATGTTTTATTAGAGTTGTCATTGTTTTCCCTTTTCTTTGAGGAAGCCAAGCAGTCAAGCGTATGACTGCACTACAGTGATGTCACTTTCTTATCTATCAAAAACCATCCCAGGCAGATCTTTATAAAACACATTGCAGTCTCATAACACATGACATTTTATTCCACTGTAACAGAACTGAAGTGATGTTACCCACCAGCCATGTCAAGTCTCACAATTAAATTTGAGTTGGTGTTATTCAGGATGAGGAACTGACCATTCAGTTAACAAGGCCACTCACATAACGGTGTTACCCTGTGTGTGCAGGTTCAGCACAACCTTCTGGTATCCTAAGAATGCTTCAGAAGGATTAAGGTGACTCAGTCCATTTTAAAGCTCACTATGAATGTTGACAAGCAGCTCTGGTTTCTTATAAGGAGACTGAAATGTCAGAGCATTGAAAAACAGCCTTTACCAGCAGGATCTGATGCAGAGACAGCCTACCAGGAAAGCAATTTACACTGTTCCAGACCCTTTGTGTACATGTTGCAGGAAAGCCAGAGAGCAATCATTGAAATGTTTCTCCAGCTGGAAAGCTTGTACCCTACTGTTTTTTAAACATCAGTACATTTCTTGTGGCGTAAGAGTCAGAGACTTTTAGCTAGATGAGTTGATTGGTGCAACAGCATTTGCAGCACACACACAATGTGAGTTTATTTTTCTTAGTAAATGAAAAGTGAACATCAGATACTCACATATATAAATGACCTAAGGACAACACAAGCCTATGCAATTTTCCCATTTCTTTGAAGTCATTTTTGCAATCTAATTTAAGTAAGGACAATGTCAAGTATAGTGTTTTAACTGCATTTACTGCGGTGGTGGTGCTGCGGTAGCATTGTTGCCTCACAGTAAGATGCTGTCCTGTTCGATTCTCAGCTAAAGCGTCTTCTGTGTAGAGACATGTGTGAATGGGCGTAACTTTGTTGAAGGTTGTGCGTCAGAGCTGACAACTCGGTACGTAAAAATCTGCTGCCAATCAGCGGACCAGAGTTCCGCTGTGGCGACCCCTAACCGGGAAAAGCCGAAAGACCCAAAAACAGAGTTTAACTGCATTTAAATTGAAGACACCTGACATGGGATTTATGGACACAGTCACTTTTCTATGGCATAAAGGTTTTTAGGTTTTCATCTGAAATGAACTTTTTAAAACACCCACCAAACACAGAAGTGTGCTATGGTCACCTGCTGATGTGCTGTCCTAATTGTCATATCTCTACAGGATGTAGTAATGTAATTAAAGGGGTAAATGGTAATAGTGATGAGACGTAATTTGTAGACAATTGTAAGAAAACAGTTGCCAACTTGCTGATGAACGGTTTGGCAAGAAAATGACTGGTTTACATTCATTTTTTAATTGTATATGTTTTCAGTTGTATTAAGACTGTTATTAAAAAAGGGCTTTAGACCTGTCATGGAAATAATTACTAGTTTCTTAAGTACCCAGGATTACCTCATCACTTAAGTTGTGAACGTTCCTGGCAGTGGAATGCAGCAGTTTATTTGCAGGGATGCTTGCAGTAGAGTTGTACGTTCAGCAGAAATTATTAAAAAGATATTCCAGAAGTAAACCTGGAAAGAAAATACTTTATGCTATAGAAGTATGATCATGTCCAGGAAGATTACTTAAATGCTGTAAAAAAAGTACTTTAAAAATATCCCTTTTGCACAGGATAGGTTGTCTATGTGCACTGCTCAAAACTTCTTATTTGAAGTGAAGCATGTAAGTAAGAGGGCCAGCCATTGAGAAAAACAATCAAAAACATCACAAGTGTACGTTCTTCTTTGGGGGGGGGGGGGTGGAGTCATGAAGTTGGGCTCTGAAGGGAACCTTTCTCAGTAGAACTTCCTGTTGCAGGCCAGAGACGTATGGAGGTGTTTGGAGGTGCACTGATAAGAAGCAGAGTTTCTGGCAAGGAAGTCATTGCAGAATTGAAGTCCTCCTCTAGTGACAGAACCCGTTGCATGGTCGGCCTGCTGAATATTCCTAGCAACCGGTGCTCATTCATATTCCAAGGAATATAGCTTTGATCTTTAGTACCAGTCTGTAGCTGGCAAATGGAGACATAGTATTGAGTGTAAGGCTGTAGAATATTGAGTGTCCCCACGAGTACAGCCATCTTTGAGTTAGAGTACAAGAAGTGGGGGTGGGAAGTAATGGGAGAGTACAAGAAGTGGGGGTGGGAAGTAATGGGAGAGTACAAGAAGTGGGGGTGGGAAGTAATGGGAGAGTACAAGAAGTGGGGGTGGGAAGTAATGGGAGAGTACAATAAGTGGGGTGGGAAGTAATGGGAGAGTACAAGAAGTGGGGTGGGAAGTAATGGGAGAGTACAAGAAGTGGGGTGGGAAGTAATGGGAGAGTACAAGAAGTGGGGTGGGAAGTAAGGGGAGAGAACAAGAAGTGGGGGTGGGAAGTAATGGGAGAGTACAAGAAGTGGGGGTGGGAAGTAATGGGAGAGTACAAGAAGTGGGGGTGGGAAGTAATGGAAGAGTACAAGAAGTGGGGGTGGGAAGTAATGGGATAGTGAAGTCATCCAGCAAAAATTATTCACAGTTAACATCGAGTTCCATCATTGTTTTTTTTTCTACTGAAGTCTCATCTTAATTTCTATAGTTACGAGACTCTCAGTTTTGGGTCTGACACTTATATGATCGAGCCTGGAAGAACCAGTTAAAAGTCGAAGCATTTCAAAAAGATCCCCATTCCACAGCATGATGTGTGATGAATTCACCCCCGCCATTGCAAAGAATGATGATAAAGGTTATAACTATTTTAGTGATCAACAAAATTAGGTTTAAAATAGGAGAAAAAATAGTGGAACCATGAAGAACTGGGAGCAGAACAAATTATAGTATATTTACCCCCCCCCCAAAGTATAGCTTAACATTTATCCCATTTCACATACAAGTATTTCACTGTTGGTAACTCCATCACAAGACACTTAAGTGCTCAGATACTGAAGATGCTGAGCAGGCCAACATGAACTTAAATTCTGTGGCTGTACCTGAAGGTTAAACAGAAAATGTTGTTTTCATCAGTACTGGCCTGCTTATCCCAGTGGTTTGCAGTGCGTTAGTACATTTTAAATACTGCTTATCTCAGTGGTTTCCAGGACAATATGAACCATACCACTAGGCTAGATTACACTAGGAAAAAATATCTTCATATACTAAGGATAACTGCACGTGAGCCAGCTTGGACTGTATCACTAAATCAAGCACATGCCGGTTGCTTAAACAAAAAAATGAAGTACATCAGGGCAGAGAATTAAAACTATGAACTTCATGCCTACATCATTCTTTAGGTCCTGGATTTGATTCCTTTATTCTCAATTTGCCTGCTGTGACTGTTACAAGTTTCTTAGTGAGCCAATGCTTTTCTTTCACTCATAAAGATAAATGCATAGTGGTTTTACCTGGTTAAAAGGGAATAAACTAAATAAATAAAAGAAATGTTACCACTCTAGTCAAGATAAGGTCTGTGTTAACTCAGCATTCCATAACCAGTGTTGCAGATATATAGCAGTGTCTGACTGTATCTGACCTTGTTTCAGCTCTCCCATTCATTATTTTAGTTTGCGCCTGTTGAATGTCATTCCCATGACCTCCCACTCACATGGTTGGTTAGTGTCTGGGTGTCCCAGTGCCTCACTGGTAAAGCCAATGTTATCCAAGTGTCTAGTGTTATTGCCTATTTTGGGATTTCCCATATAAGGTAGTTGTTGGGTAACTGAACGCAGTTTGTTTGAGGGGGGGGGGGGATAGTTGGGTCTTTTATTTCAGATACCATTTACCAATATGCATAACTAATTTAGTATTTCTCAGTGTTTCTCCTTCCTATTAAGGCTATTATATCAGGTCTCCTGCACAAGACCGTTCATCTGCACTGAATAATCTACCCAACTCTGTCAGACCACTGGCATTGACCAAGCCACAATGTCCAGTCCCATTGTAACACTTCTTTAACATCTTAAGCTGTCCACTACAGAAGAGCATGCCAGCCCTGGCAGGTTAGCTGAGAAAGTTAAGGGAATACTCTGCTAATAAACTTGAGCTGAGAAAGTTAAAGGTATATGCTACTAATGAGTTTCAACCTGTAACAGTGGGTTTGATGCTATCAGTTTCCAGCAGCATTGTATGCAACTGTGATCAAGTGAACCAAATATCAGATCAGAGGTCACAAAAAAGTTGACCTGGAAAAGGAGCACTTATGTCCAGTAGGATTAGTCAGATAACAAAAGAATAATAAATTAATAAATGTTATATAGGCTATGCAGTAACTACAGAATGTATAGTCAGATAGGGTTACTATGCAGAATCATAACAGGTCGTCAGTGCCATGTTGTCCTCATGTATGCAGGTAGAGGAATACCTGGAAATGGCACTTAAAACATGCAGTGTGAATGTGCACAGTAACTACAACATTACACAGAATGCGCTTTTAGCAATGTTGGGGGGGGGGGTTCTGTAGACACAAGAAGGGAATATGCATTGTAGCAGTAAACTCCGAGTTAGGAGGTCTGTATACACTGTACTGCCTTGAATTCAGAAAAAGGACAGAACTCAAGAGTGCAAAGGTTCCGTTACAGAAAATGTATCTTCTAAATAGGCCTTTGACTAGTGGGACTTGAAGTACCAGAAGCCACCAGAAAGCCATGAGCTGTACAAGGTCAAAGAAATGCATGTTTCTGAACTTGCCAGTTTACATCAGGACCTTCTTTGCTCTTTGTGCCAGAGTGAAAGGGTGTGGGGATTGCAGCAATTTACCCATCTGCCATCTCTCTCCTTTTTACAGCAGTGTTTATATCCACAAGAGTCGGTATAGATCTAGGGGTGCTCTGTACTTGTTCAAAATTTCTGAATGTTCCACTAATTTCCAGTAGAATACCCCTGTGGACTTCATTGTGGTACCATTCAGGAACTGGCAGACTCATGACTGTGTGAAGTACAGGTCCTAAAATGAATGTGGTACAAATTTTGCAGTCACACTACTTTTTAAAGGGTTCAGTTAGTTTGCCTATACATCATGGCACATTCTAACTTGCGTCCCACAATGTATTTTCCAACCCATTTTACTGAACTTTTTATTAAGAATTCACCCACGTAATTCTATTACAGCCTTCCCTGATGTCACTTCAAGGACAGCATGGGGTGTACAGACAAACTTTAATGGATGTGAACATGCGCCCATGCTGTAGGGCATCCATTAAAGTCTATGGATGCACTTACATGCCTCTCTACATTGAAATCATAAGGGTATAGTTCAATGAACATTTTGGTGATGACATGTAGGGGAATACAATATTTCACAAAGCTTGTAATTTAAAAATTTTGTGTCAGAAAACGGATACCAGTTTCAAGAAAATGCAAGTCTTGTGCAGAGGCATCACATCCTATGATGCCTTAGGTAATTGATGAACTGTGAAGAAACACTTTACACAGTTGCAAAATTCTGTGGTCTAAATTTAACTTTTAAGTGTTGAAAACTGGGCAGTCGTGAAAACAAAGGAGTGTTTTTTTATGGTTTGTAATGAACACAGTACAATGTAGCACAGTTGTTTACTCCATTGAAATGGTTACTACTAAACATTTTCTTTACACAACCATTTAAAAACAGATGTACAGTGTCACTGATTTTCAATAGTTCCTACCCCTTAGCCACCTCTTTGAGTACCTTAATGCTTTTTATCACAAATGATCTGCGCAGACCCCTTCACTAGCAGGCCACCAAAACTTTCAAAATGGCAGAGGTTTAGCAGTTACTTCACATCACACTGAAAAGCCAGATTTCACTTGAGGGAAGCAATCTTCATGCAGTTGTGAATGTATTCAACATCACTGCAACTCACCATGTCTAGAAAATTGACATTCATGTACTTCCACATGGTTAGACAATAGCACTGCCTCCTTTTTCTATTATTTCTCATGTATCTTGTAGGATCTTTGACCTCCACCAGATAGATGTTGGGCAAACCACAAGAAAGTCCATCTGCCCACTATCCAACTCACCCTAACCTCTTGATTTACCCTTGGACTCACTGCCAGATGAGGATCACTAGCAGAAGAGAACTGTGTCCTTCCCCTTTTCAATAGGCTAGACAAGAGGACATCAATTTTTTTTTTTTGTTACTAGCACAAGAAATCAGAATTGCATCTTGTGGCATCTAGTTACCATAGAGGTGTTATGGTATCAAGGGATTGTGTGTTCATATTCAGCCTTTTTGTGCACAGGAAAATATTTCAGTTCACTGAGGTAAAGCACAGCTTTGTTTTATGCTGTCAGCTCACACTAAGTTGGAATTTCTGTAACTTGTAGCAGAATGAAACGTGTTATCCCAGGGCAGCACTCCACACTGTTGTATTGTTTACATCACAGGCACAGGCAGAGTTTATCTGTGCTGAAGGAAAATTAGAGATGCAATTTTTTTTGTAAATATTTTGTATAGTCTGCAGTTTATCACTTGGCATACCCCTCAACCTCTTAGCTCAAGGAATCTGGACGAAGTCTAAAATAATGGGGGGGACGACAAAGGCCCAAAATTTTGGACATATATTAAATATTGCTCTTATAAACTTACAAAGTTGCTAGAATAACGGGATTTGAGTTGGCATGCAGTTTTTAAAGGATATGAAGTCTGAAATGGGACTATATGTTCTTATTTAGTGACTTCAATCATCCGTGATTTGGTAGAAAAACCACATATTTTATGAGGAACAGACAAGAAATATGAGGCAAAAATCTGGACATTCTGAGAAAATCTGGATAGTTGAGAGGTATGAAGTTTGTGAATTTTTCATCCATGGTCACTAAAAGCTTATACAAAAAGTTCCGAGGTCCCAAGCTGTATTTACATTTTTTTCCTACTTGGACACATCCATGAACGATGTAAAATTGAGCACTGTGTTTTGCTTTCACTGAAAGCTATTTCTCTGGATACATGTATGTTTTCCCAAAAAGGGAGTCAGCTAGGGTGGCTCTAAGTGACTACCTACCCTGCATATAAAAGGGCTGTCTTCATTAGGCAGAAGAACAGGGACAGGTCACATTAATCATGTATATGATCCTCTTAAAAGCCGGCACCGTAATCCTTTTTGCCAAGCAGGAGGAGATAAGTCTTTCGTAATGTATTTCAAAAATATGAGCTCCATAAAAGTGGACACATCCTCTCATATTATATGTGAAACAAGTATTGATAAGGGCAAATCAGACTGGGCAAAAAGTTCTGCAGCAAAGTTTTTATAATTTGCTTCAAGGAATATGAGCTCCATAAAGGCAGGCAGATAGTCTGTCAACAGCCATGTAAGTCTGTCAACAGCCATGTAAATCCAGGCATTTTCAATGATCAGACTAAGCGATTCTACAAACAACTCTTAGATGGAAATGATGAGGTTCAGGTGAAAGTGTTTCCTTAAATATAGCTCTATAGCATTTGATTGTGGTCTGTTATGCCTGAATTCTCCTTTTTAAGGTTTATTAAAAATAAAAAATAAACATTTTAAAAAAAGAATGAGGTTCCCAGGCTAATAAGTTGGTAAATCCTAATGGGTCCTTCAGGAATATTCAAATAAGAGACTTAACCTCTAAGATTTGAATTTGGATCCTTATCTCCCAGATTTTCTCCAATCAGCTCCCTGATTGTCTCTAACTACCTTTAAATAACTGACCTATTGAATGTGATGTGTTAGAAGAGCACTTTTCCATCTACCTACTTAACTGAATAAACTACTTGAAACTTAAACATGGTGTTTTTATTCCTCCTGCAGGGAGGGCTTCAGAGAGAGAGAGAGAGAGTCTATTGTCAGTCTACTAACTAAAGTGATATTGTCTGAACTAATTACTTTGACAGTTAAATGTAAAAATTGTTTATCTGCATTAGTAGGATTGATACCTGTCTGCATCTCTTCCCTATCTCTCTCTGTGTCTCTCTCTGTGTCTCTCTCTCTGTCTCTCAGTGCTACAATCCTTGACGCTGTTGTATCCCTTCTACATCTGATGCATGTGCTGTCTACCTGTCTCACTTTTTTCTTTACAGCCAAATCTTCTGTCTCTGCTACTTCTTGTCTCCTTCTCTTTTTACATTACTAACCATTGTGCCAGCTGTTATCTGTTCTACATCTTTTTTTGACGTGTATACTTCACTGCTTTCTTAAAAAGGATGATGCCCTGGAATTTAACCATGTCAAATCACCATAGACAGAGTCTCATACCATATGCTAGCAAGCAATAGGTCACCCTCTTTGTCCCTAAAGTCCTGTAGCTTGTACCTAGACTTACTGCAAACAGTCACCACTAAACCAAATACCTAATTCATGGGAGACTGCAACTACCCCTCTACAGACTGGGAAACGTATACTGCCTCATACTAAAGTTTTACAAGGCCAGTTATGAGGTCAAGATAGCCTTATAGGCTAAAGACAATAACAAGGCCTTCTACAGTTGTGTGTGAAACCTCAAAGACAGCACACATCAGTGTGCCAAACTGGTGGTCAGTGGTGCCCCCTTCACTGAACACAGAGAGATAGCAAATTTGCTGGTTGACTAATTCATTTCAAATTTTACTCCCCACTCCCCCTTGCCTCCCTCCCTCCAAGAAGTACCTGGTAGCATACCCGCCCCCCCATTTTAAGTTCATTTTTATTAATTTAACATATTTACAATATATACACCCAAAGAAATTTAACATCACATACATCTATACAATTTTAGGAATACATTGAATCATCAAGGTAATCTCTTGCAAATTAACACATTGAGTCTTAGTATTTCAATAACATTTCAAGGCTATCCCATCCACTAAAAGAATAAGTATGATTTACAGATCTTATTCAGATCACTTCTTTTTCACCTTTACATAGTATTGCTGTTAACTTTAAAAATTCTTTGAATGCAGGAACTGAGTTTCATTTCCAGTTGTAATAACTTTTCTACCAACTATCAAAAGACAAAATATTTGTGTTTGGGTTTTACAGATGCAGGAGTTAGAAAATTCATTAGTTTTATTAATCTAGGTAAAGAACTATTACTAGACCACAAATAACCACTTAAAAAGCATACTTCTCTCTTCCCAATATACATTTATTGTTTCACAATCCATAAACCTGTGTCCAATCAGCCTTTACATCTTTACACTACAATAAGTGTGTCCAATCAGCTTTTACATCTTTAGACTACATCTCCAACAAACTGAAGAAATCATTTTACTAAACTTAAAATGTTTGATACTCCGTATACATTTTCTATGTATGTATTTCCGCACACAAACTTTCCAGTATAAACTTGAAGAAGTTTGACTAATTTAAATAAAAATGTTTTATTCTTACCATCTATTGAATCACCCAATCTGCTACTTCTAAAAATTTCCAGAATTCTGCATCAAAGTTATTATTATGATTCTTATTTATAATTATCTTTTATAACTTGGGCAAGCTTCCTTTGCAGGTCAATTTGCCTTCAATTATAGCATTCATATATTCATATAATGGGAAATAATGCTCTGTTCCTCTTCACTCTTGTCCAGAAATTCTTTTAATTTATTGCTGATGGATAATACTAACTGGTTAACAGATTCATCCAACTTATCATTCATTAACTATTCCGGTGACTTAGCTTTTTTTTTTTTCAAAGCATCAAACCACAATACTAACTCATTCCTTTTTAATAAATTTATTTTAACACTGTTCTTAGTTTCCTTAAATCTAGAGGTGTGTGTGGAATGGGAAAGGAAAAAAATCCATTTTGATATTAATGGAGTTTTACAAACACATTTCTTTAACTGTTTTAAGAATTGATTTAATATATGGGAGTCTAAAGACTGAAATGAATTTCCTTCTAAGGTAAATTTTATTAACCGGATGAAGGGATTGTTACTCATTTCTAATTTAACATATTTGATAAACTCATAAGAATTTAGTTTAATCTGCTCCTGAATGGTTTTCTATTGACTAGAGTAAGTTGAGTCTATCCAAAGTACAGTAGAGTTAAGATTTGTAGTAAATGAGTAAGATTCTACATCTGGGAAGCTAATGCCACCATACTCCCATAATCTTGTATGATTTCTGTAAACAATTCTTGGCTTTTTATGATACCATAAGAATTAAGTTAACATTTTCCCATTTTCTTTAAATTTTTTTTTGTCAGTTATTAAAGCTATTGAATGCAATAAATATATATATATATATATATATATATATATATATATATATATATATATATATATATATATATATGGTTTCACTTCATAGACTCAAATTCCTGAAATATCGAATTACAGCATTTCGAGCATATAAAGTCGAAACTATCAAAACACCGACACCTCACAAACATGAACTCACAACAGCCAACACACAGAATGCAACACAAAACACGCACACCATAACACCCACATAACAAAATAACAAAACACAACACCACACTTGCACACCTACATTACACAAATGCAAGGGGGCAAGCCCCCTGAACCCCCTCACCCCCCTACTTATATACATTAACTCTGAGATCGCACAATCAGTAAACTAAAAAAACACACACACAGCCAAAACACACACTTATATCTCCACCTCCCTACCCTAAGCAACTCGTACACATTACAAAAGCACTCGCGTGCACTCGCTCATGTTATGCTGCAGACACCATCCCATCTGAAAACTGCCATGCGATCACGGAAATGCATAACCATGAATTTTACATAGTCCCATTCGCGATTATGCACTTTCGTGATTTTGAGGTTTTGGTTTCATGGACACGAATTGCTGAAATTTGATATTTCAGCAATTCAAGTTTATGATGTGAAACTATATATATATATATATATATATATATATATATATATATATATATATATATATATGTGTGTGTGTGTGTGTGTATATATATATATATATATATATATATATATATATATATATATATATATATATATATATATATATATGGGTTCCTATGACAAGATCAACAACTTGAAATGTCGAAACTAACTTCACCGACAACTGTAACCACCGACAACGCAAATCGCGGAGGTTTCCGAGGTAAGGGATGTAAGTTCACTACCATGCCTACCATGGTTTAGTAAGTGTGGCAGTGTTATGCTACCATGGTAGGCATGGTAGCGAACTTACATCCCTTACCTCAGAAACCTCCGCGATTTGCGTTGTCTGTGGTTTCAGTTGTCGGTGAAGTCAGTTTCGACATTTCAAGTTGTCGATCTTGTCATAGGAACCCATATATATATATATATATATATATATATATATATATATATATATATATATATATATATATATATATATATATATATATATATATATATACAGCTGTGTGTATATATACACTTTTTGGGAGAATGTATTCATTTTAATAAGTACTAACCTATTCTCAAAAGTAAAAAATATATATTTTTTTTTAATAAGAAGTTACACTTATTTTTTTTCAAAATTGTTATTAAACTTTTTTCAAGATGTGAGTAAGATTATTACTAAACATTAGTTCCTTTCCTTTGCAGTTATGTTTGCATTTGTCCCAAAATTTATCTAGCAATTGATTTTACACTAAATTTTCAGTTTTGTTCTTTAATTTCAGCAGTGATACTACTTGAAACTTTGCAAGTTCCTCATCTATTTCTTAGACTGAATAATTTAAATCACCTATAGTTAGTAAAATATCTGCAAAATGCAGCATTTTTAGATTGACAATCCTTAATTGAGAATCCATCAATTTTTGCATTGCTTCTTATACTATTAGCTAACCGTTTGATAAGTAATGCAAATGCAGGAAACAAGGGACTTTCTTGCTTTGTGCCTTTGTTTAATGTGAATCATTGAGAAATGAAGGATTTAATTTTAAAATATGCTTTGGAGTGTCTATAGGTTTTTTTAACATTCCAATAAATTGCTCTGGAAATGCAAATGCTTTAAAGTTTTAAACAAATAGTTTCAATCTACATAATTTGAAGCTCTCTCGATATCTAAGCTAATTATGGCCAATTTCTTGTTCATTCCTTTTGCTAAATCTAAGATAGTTACTACCCTTTTATATTATCATATATTAATCTAATGACTATAAATCCTTATAGTTTGAGCTTTATTAATCTACTGTATCTTTTAATCTTGTAGACGAGATGGAAGTAAATGATTTATAGCCTAAATTTAATAATGAAAAGGTCTATATTAGTAAATTAACATATTATCCTTTCCTTGTTTAACTATAGGTAAGATTACAGAAAATTTCCATGAGGGAGGTATTATTTTGTTACTCTGAATTATCCTGAAAAATGTCACTCAGTATTTCTAAAATATTTAATAGAACCAGACTATACAATTTCATAATTAAACCATCTAACCATGGAACGTTACAATTTTTCCCTTTTTAAAGCTATTTTAGTTTCTTTAAGGGTAATACGCTTATTCAACTGAGAAATTTGTTGACTGTATGAAGTTTTAGTAACATCTTTCTTTAAATATTTTTTAGTTTTATAGTCTTCAGGATTATTGTGTTTCTTTAAGATCCTCATGGAATTTTTTTAAAAATATTAAGCATTTTCTCTGAAGTAAGCTTATGTGTGCAAATTTCAGATATTATTGCTTTGTGCCTTTTTGCTTAATATTTTCTGTTAAGCAATATATGTAGGTTTCTTGAAATCTTTGCATATCTGTGCAGTTTTATTTTTTCTAAAGGTATCTCCAATTTATGCATTAAAACAGTTTGATATTTTGTCATTAATTTAATGACTTTGGTATTTATTTTCTTTGTTGTTCAAACCCAGTTTTCTGTATTTTATCTTGTATTACAACTTTTCCCACTTTTTCATGTTATTTCTAACCTGTCTGCCTGTTCTATCTTTAATATGCATTTTAAGGAGTCCTGTAATATGACTTTATTAATCTGATCATTATCATTCAAAGATAAAAAATGTTCAACTTATTTGTTAAGGTAATGCTTAAATTCTTTTAATTTTATTGTATATAATGGATTCTATAAATCTGAAATGTCCTTATATCCATCTAATATAATTACTTGGTGCATTATGATCAGATAAAGGCAAGGAATAGTTTTCAAATAATTTCCTTTAAGTAAATCTGTAGAAGCAGAAATCCTATTGATTTCTAGTTTGCATCCCATGCACAAAAGAATGAGTGAAGAGCAATGCTGTATTTTCTGCCTTTACTATTAAATCAACTAAATTATTAGTAATAATCCATCTTTTTAGTGCTTTAGCTGATGCCAGAATTTTAACTTTCTTCTGTTCACTTGTATCTTTTATATACTAGATACGCAGTTAAAATCCCCTGCTAAACTTAAAATACCCTTCCAATGACTTTGAAGTAAGTTTAAGTGATCTTTAGCCACTCTTGCACCTATATCAGGGATCTAGTAAAAGTAGCTGGTGTATAGCATTTGCTATTCTATTTAATTTTTACAAATGTATACATTCATCTGGGATCATTAATGAATTCTATGACTTTAAGCATTACAATAAATTTTCTCCAAAGTTTAGCAGTTCCTCTATTCTTTTTATTAATAGGAGGAAATAACATTTCATAACCCAAGTTATTTAAATATTGCACATCTTTAATTATCAAGCAAGTCTCTTGCAAGATTATATCTTCTCTATTTGCATTTAGATATCTCATTAATTATTTCCTTCTGTTGCCATTATTTAATCCATAATAGATAATAGATTAAAACTATCTGTACTGTGCATTTAAAAAGATTTCTTTTAAAATATATGGCACATTAATCAACCATATTAATTTTATTGTATACAAGAATCTAATGCATTTGTCAGCACTATCTTAACATTCTACATTTTTTAATTTTTCCATTCTACAAACTAAACTACTAAGACTTGTAAATAACAAAAACAAGTCAACGATTGTAACTGTATGTATTACTAATAAAACACAACCTACCATGGATACCAAAGTTTCTAGCTTGCTTTTGATTAGACAAACCATTATACTGTTTATCAACCTATCAGTACCTAAAATTTATCAAAAACCTAGCCAAAAGCTACCATGATGAATAATAATATATACAAGTTAGAAATAATAACAGACCATTAATTTAGTTATATTTTGCCAATTAAAATTATTCTCCCATTACTACATACAAATTTAATAATCCTCTTCTATTAATAAATATTAAATCCAACAAAAAGTGTACTATATACCTATTAATGTTATAGTAGAATAAATTATCCATTAAATATTCCTAAATTTGCTCATTCAAAATTATTATAACCAAATCTCTAAATAAATAGAACAGAATGGGACCTGAAGAGACTGATATCTATCAACTTACAGGTGACCGGTAATCTTATCATACTGAACTACTATACAAAAGGAAAATCAGTGCATATATTTATCATGCTAAAGTATATACACATATTTTATAGATCTAAAAAACTGTAAATTAATTTTAAAAGTACACGTCTCCATCCTAAAATTCTGTAACACGCTTAATGTGATAAATATCAAAAAATTTAAAAATCGTTTAGCTTACTAATTCATAAAAACATGCACCTTACTGAGATCAATGAGAATATCTTGCTATTTCAATGGAGTCAGAAAATGCAGTCTATATTATTTTCAAAAGTTACTGTGCTTAATTCAAATCTCAATCTCCCTTCCTGGGTTTAAATGTGTTTAAAAATGTACTTTACTTTCTGTCAAAATGGATATACTAATTCAGCACTCAAATTTCAGTTCTGACTTATTAAATGAGTTATTTCAGGTAGTCGTAGTGAATCTAATAACATACAACATGCAAAAAGCTTCAATTTCAGCTTTCAAGATATTTTCAAATATTTTTATATGATTTTCTATGTAAATTCTATGAGATCTTGTACATTTGCATTTTTATGCAGGTATTTTTAATGCATATCTCTCTTAAGCAATTTGTTATTTAAAATATATTCTCTGTCTTATTTTCCACTAGTATTCTACCTTATTCTATATAACTTGTATTTCTAAAATCTCCCATCTAAGATCTATTTAATCATCTGCTCTTTATTGGAGATTAAGATATGTATGCATTTTTTAACTTACTGACACTGCTCTTTTATTAATCTTGTATAGTAGATGGTTCTTTCCTTGTACATTTGCATAGTATTCATAAGATGTTTACTCTCTTGTTTTAGTATTACAAGAAACCTTGACTATAAAGAATTTCTGCTTGTTTAATTTGAATGTGTTTTTTAGGCATTGTGAACTGCTGTTCTGCTATAAGCTTCACATCCTGACATTTAGAATCTGATAGCAACATCTATAAAATGACTCACAGCAGCTGTTAATTTCCACAGTAAGTTTCTCATACTTCCTAATTCTTTTCTAATAAGTAACAAACATATAAGTTTACTTCTTTCTATTTATATGTACAGTTGGAGTTAATAACACTGTAGCATAAACTATTAACATTCAGTGAAATGTAAGCAAATTATACATCAGCAACAGCTGTATATAAAACATTATTATAGCTTTTGTTTTACCCATTCTTCACTTCTAAATAAATATTTAAAAAGTATGTTTTGAGTAGATTTCTCCTATATATACTTAGGAAAAGTAAGAAAGAAAAAGAAAGTCCCTTCCTATTTTCACAGACATCATTGATGAACTTTGATCAAGATAAGTGTTAATTACCAGCATTTTAAGACTTCTAATTAGTATATTACTTGTGTCTAACATTTAGTTAACCCAGCAGTGCACATACTAAACAAAGTTACCAACTCCATTGCTTATAATTTAATGACGCTCTCTTACAGGAAGTATTTGTTTAACATTTAGAAATAAATTTAAGTTTTTTCTTAAATTAAATATATTGTCTTTCCTTGTAAATATAGGAAAACTAATAATTTATATTCCTTATTAAAAATGCTTTACCTTAAAATATGAATAAATAATTGTATCATGTTTTGAAGCTTAAAATCTAATACAAACCTTGTACTTTAAGGGAAAATGTATTGTTTCAGAAAATAAAAGTCCTGCAATCAGAGAGTAAAAGTCACTTGCTTTTAATCTTTAGAAGCAGTTTTTTCTAGGAATTCAGCTCACTGTATTTCTTGAGGGGCATACTGTTCCAATCCATTTCTTCAGTATTAAGAATTTTATTTTTGTTAAAAGTGGATGCCTCCTCCAGTGTACCAATTATTTTAGTTCCTTCAGAAAAAAATAATTTCATGTCCCTTCATGTCATGGTTTCAGTATTCTTTACCAGATTCCCTGCCAAAGGTAGCTCAATGTCAAACCAATATATGAAAGCCTTACATTTTTTTAGATGTCCTGCATCAAATGTATGCTTTCCTCTTAAGGTGTAGAGCATAAAGCTGATGTACAGACATACATACCTCAGAACTTCTTTGCCATCAGTCCGAATGACATTTTTAATCATTGGTCTGAATGCTCCTTCCTCCATGCTGGTTATCAAGCTGTATTTCAGGCAAGTGCCCTGTTGGAGTTTTAATTTTAATGTTGCTTGCTATTTTTTAAGTTTGTGAGTTTACATGTGGTCCAGAAAGGGAAAATGTCAGTGTGGGAAGCAGATTCCTCATAGGGATCCTCATGAGCATCGTCTCTTTGTTTGGGTGCTTCTCTCAACCATATGAAGTGTTCTGTTTGCCAATCGTTTGTCCCTAAGACCCTATGTAGTTGTCTCTCCTCCAGTTTACCTTGAGAACCAACTTCTTAAATTGTTGGGGCAGAATCTTCTCTTCCTGCAGGTCAGCCACCTACTAAGAAGAAGGCTAAATGAGTTAGGTCTGTCTTGGCTGCTGTCCTGCCTCCCCCGGACATCTCTTTCTCTTTTAAGGATGGTGAAAGCCCCGAGGATCACCCAGTTGTTCATTAGATTCTTCAGCCACAATCATACCAGAGGCTAGCATGGATCTGACTTTTTGCAAGTCTTTGGAGGCCCTGCAGACATCTGTTCAGGATTTGGAGGGGGAAGCTCATATGATCATTTTAGGGATTCTTAGGGGGATTATGCAGATATTTGTGTGGGAGGAGATTTCTACTACATTAGTTGAATGTAGGCAAGGGTTAGAATCTCCTATGATGTTTAGGACAAACATCCCTCAAAATAACAAAAAAAAAAATCCCCTGCTCCTAAGGATCCCAGCATGAATGGTGGGATTTTACCCAGGGGTTATTAAATGCATGGCCTTGAAGCCTCCCCAAGGTGTTTCTGTACCCCATTTATCCTTTACCTCACTCAAGACTCCTCTGCGGACTTGGATTCTGGGGAAGAGTCTTTTGGCATACTCCTTCTCCCTTGGATTATGGCTCTGAGGAGGAAGACTCCATTAACCCAGAGTCTCCTTTTGAAGAACTCTTATGGGGATACTGTTTCTTGTATGATGGAGTACTTAAAATGGGATTGTTCTTGAGTTTCTGACATTCAAAAAAGGTATTATGAGCTCTTCCAGATGGAGTCCCCTAAGCCTGCTGTTGCCCCTCCTGTCTTGGCTGCCCTTTTGTATACCTTTCCAGCAGTCTCTGTGGATCTTGATTATCAACCTCCATCCCCTAAGAAACCTGATGGGTTTTAGAAGGTGCCTCATGAGCATATTTGTCTCTATAGATGTCCTTCTGCTCACCTTTCCATGGTGTCTGTCCTCTAAGCTTTTGGCTTTTACTAAACTGCTTCCTTCAGACAGGGATGGTAGAACCATGGACTGGCTGAGTAAAAAAAGTATATACTGGCTGAGTAAAAAAAAAGTATATATTGCTGCCACCTTGGCCTTTTGGGCTATTAATAACCAGACCCATATGGCCAGGTATGTCTTAGCCATACATTTCAGGCTTCCCAGGTTGTCTGACATTCCTGAGTCTGAAAGGAAGGACTCCGCTCTCTCTTTATTGGGCTCCACTTCTCAAATAGCCCATCACTCTATTAAATGTAGTTGTAATGTAGCTGTTGCATCCTTCAGAGCTGCTGCTTTTGATTGTGTTTTGAGAGGTTCCTCTTGGCTTTGTCTCCAGCCTTTGCCTGATGATATTAAGGCTAAGGTTTTGGATGCTTCTCTTCATAACAGTAACCTCTTTGGTTCTGCGTTGCTGAGCTCTTTAAGTCTCTGCAGGATTAGGTGTAGGCCTTGGAGGAATTGAAATATACTTTTGTTTCTCTTATTCCTAATTTCCAAAGACATTATCCCTCTAAATATGCTTTTGTTCACAGACAGCCTTGCCCACCTCCCAAAGGTAACAAGGGTTCTAGGTGAGTTCCTCCTGCTAAGTCTACTCAGACTCCCATTTCTCAGAAACCACCTTTTCAAGACAAACCAGGTTCTGTCTGTTTGCTTTCCCTTTTCTTAGGTTCCTTTATCTTTTTTTTGTCTTTCTCTGTCCCTTCCCATTTGGTTACAGATCACTCAAGGCTCTCAGGCTCTGTCAATCATCCATCATGGATATGTCATAGTGTGGAAATCCCTTCCTGCTTTTCTGGGCATCCCCCAACCTCCTCAAGAACAGCTTCCTTTCTTTCCAGGCCTATTTCAATGCCTTCTGTTTCAAGACACTTTTCCAGCTGTTTCCCCCATTCATAGGAAGGTAAGGGGTTTTATTCTAGAATGTTTCTGGTTATCAGGAAGGAAGGCACCTGGAGACCCATTCTGGACCTCTCTTAGCTCAATGACATTCTGAAAATCCCTTTATTTCAGATGTTATCCCTTCTGACATTGTTTCCTCTTCTTCTTTCGCAGGCTTTCTGTATCTTAAAGATGCTTATCTTCACATACCTATTCATCCTCTTTTCAGGATGTTTTTGTGCTTCTCTGTTTTTTCCTTGCATTTTCGGTTCTCTGATTTTCCCTTTGGCCTTTTTGCTGCCCCAAGGGTTTTCACCGAATGCCTTGGTCGTGTGATTGCTTTTTGCAGGACGAGAGGGGTTTAAATATTTCCTTATCTGGACAACTTGCTCACTCAGCCTTCCTGTCCCAAGACCTTGCTTGCAAAGCCTGGGGGCTTTGCAATGAACTTCCAATAATTATTCCTGGTTCCTTCACAGGATCATATGTTTCTCAGTTGCAGGAACCAGAACATACCTATGATGGCTTTTCTGCCTCCTCCCAAGGTTTTTTTCTCTACTCACCTTTTTCAATCCCTTCTTCCTCAGACTTCAATTACATATAGGGAATTTCTAAGAGCAGTAGGATTCCTGGCTTCCACCATTCCTATACAACCTCTAGCCAGACTTCATATGAAAAAAATACAGTGGCTCCTATAGTCAGTATGCCTCCAATACTTTCATCCACTAGATTTTCTAGTCCCTTTTCTTCGATGCCTCAAGCTCAAGCTTCAGTGGTGGATTCATCAGCTGTCTCTCAACCCATGACTTCCATTTCCAGCCCTCAGTCCCCTCTCAGGAGCTTTTTCAGATGCCTCAGACATGGGGTGTGGAGCCTCTTCTCATCCCCTCAAGGTCCAGGGTCTCTGACTCCCTCATCTGAGGTAAGACCACATCAATATCAAGGAGATGAGAGTTCTCCTTTTCACCCTTCAGGGCTTTCATTCTCTTTTTCTTTCATAGCTTCTCAAAATCATTACAGACAGTACCACAGTGGTACATCAACAAGGAAGGAGGAACATTGTTCTACCTTCTTTTCAGGCTGGCTCATCAAGTTTGGGGTCTAGCTGACCAGTATCAAGTGACTCTTCAGGATGTATATATTCCTTCAGAGCAGAACACAGTGTCCATCTCTCTGAGGGTCCATAACACATGCTAATGAATGGATGCTTTGCAGAGTTTTGGGCATTGTCCATCAGTGGGATACTCCTCAGGTAGTTCCTTTTGCCTATAACCAAAACGTCACTAAAGGTAGAACCAACAAAACACAAAGGAATTCCAGTTGGATGGTAAATCCTTAATTTTATTTCAAAACAGAAAATAAATAAGACCGAGTGCTTTCATCTCCAAAAGCACTTGGTCTTATTTGTTTTCTGTTTTGGAATAAAGTTACTAAGTATTTACCATCCAATAAGAATTCCTTGGTGTTCAGTTAGATCTTTTTGCTTTCCTTTGTACAGGCAACTCCCTCTTTTTTTTTTTTGCAAAAGACTGCCAGAGGGCCTAGAAGATATACTCTCTTTTTTTCTTGGAAGGGGATGTTTCTCTACACCTTCTCTCCCCTTCCTCTCATTTCGAGGGTCCTGCTCAGGATACAGCAGACTTCCCCCAAAACCTCGTTGGTGACAACGTTTTGACCTAGACAGCACTTGTTCCCTCTTCTGCACTTAGCCAAGGGCCATCACCACAAGTTACCTCACAGGGTAGACCTACTTGCTCAAGACAAAGGGTCGCTCATCCATCCTCACTTGTCCACTCTTCAGCTGACATTGTGGGTGTTAGGATTTTGATCTGTTTTAGGCATCTTTTTTCTGAGGGTGTGCTTAGGGTTTTTCAGGAGGCCAGGAAACCCACTACCGGGAAATCCTATATGTCCGAATGGAAGAGATTTTCTGCTTGGTGCCTTGCTCATAACCAAGATCCACTTTCTGTGGAGATCCCTCTGGTTCTCTCTTATTTGTGTGAATTGCTCCATGCTGGGCTAGCATATTCTTTTGTTAAACCTTACTTTTCAGCTGTTTTCTACTTGTCTTCCATTAACTCCTCCTCTGGCTTCTAGGTTTGAGGTTAAGCAATTTTCTTTAAGGCATCCTTCATGGAACCTTAATTTTGTTCTTGAAAAATTGATGCAGGCTTCTTTTGAGTATACAGCTTCAGCTTCATACATCATTGTACATGGAAGTCTGGGCATCTTTGTACTAATCCTTCTATGCCCAAGGTGGTTAGTGAATTGTCTTAATCTATTAATTTACCCTCCTTTTTTCCTACTCCTCAGTCTGCTAGTGAGAAGGTTCTTCACACCTTGGATTTGCATAGGCAGCTCAGATATTATTTAGATAAGACTAAGGCCTTTCACATGTCTGAGCAACTTTTTGTTTCTTTTCATCCCAGGTCTCTAGGTTTGGATGTTTTTCAGAAAACCATTTCTTTCTAGATTTCTAAGGCCACTTCTTTTTGTTACCCCTTTTATGGGAAAAACCTTTCTGCCTCTCTAAAGGCTCATTCTACCAAGGCTGTGGCCTTCTCCGGTGGTCTTTTCAAAAGATTGGATACCAGTTCCATCCTTGAGTCTGCTCCTTGGATCTCTGTTCATACATTCACTAAGCATTACAAAGTCCCAAGCAAGAGATGGATTTTCCAGAATTGTCGTGTATGGTTTTCTTGAGGGCTATTCTGGGCCTTCCTCCTCCCAAGATTCCTCTTGAGCTTTTGTACTCTCCCTTTGATAAATAACACTTCATATACCTCTCAACTGTCCATATTTTCACAGAATGTCCAGATTTTTGTGTAATATTTTTGGTCTGTGTTTTTCTTGCAAATCACTGAGGATTGAAATCACTAAATAATGACATACCACTGAGTTTCAGACTTCATTTCCTTTAGGAAATGCATTCAAACACTACTCCTGGTATTCTAGCAACTTTCTAAGTTCATAAGGTCAGTATTTAAAATTTGTTCCTATTTCTGGGCCTTTGTCCAGATTTCTTGCACTAAGAAGTTGAGCGGTATGATACTGCAGCATTGATATGGAAGGGCATAGTATAGTTGTGCAAGATCTTACCATAACGTGAGATGTCCTTCTTTTCACTGTTGCAGTATCCATTCCCTCCCTCCTCCCCTTCTGCTCTACTGTCTACCTTTTCTCCTTCTAAATGCACATGTGTTCCTTGTACTTCCTAGGACTGTTGTTCCTCCAGGTGCTTTTCAGTTCTAAGGTATGTACATCCATACATCACCTTTATGCCCCGAGTCTTGAGTGGGGAGTAATGCATGTGACATAAAATGTCTATAAAAGCCCTGAGGCTTTGGTATACTGGCCAGACATTGGGCTACCCTTGGCAGGGAACTCCTTTGGTAAAGAATACTGCAACAGTGAAGAGAAGGACATCTACTGTTATAGTATGATCTTACACAACTGTACTGTATTTGCAGGAAATACCAAAGTGACTTTAATGTTGTTCTTTTTAAGCTTTTTAATCAGTGGTAAGCAGGATTTTCTTTTACTGGATAACTGTTTTACTTCATTAAATATTTATTTATTTTATTTTACTGAATTACTTTACTGGAATAATCATTGTCGAATCTGACTAAATGTTCACCTATTTTAATAGGTGGAATGGACCATGCTGTTTTTAATATTTGTTCTTTTTTTAAGCTGGACATAAACTTAACTATATTTGAACATGGTGGTGATTGTTTCTTCTTCAAAGTTTCTCTCAGGGATCTATGTGCCCTTTCAATTCCAAAATTAAATCCATCTCAAACTTTATATGTTTTATGTAGCCAAGATGTTAAGAAGTTTATTATATTGTCTCTCTCATGCTTTTCAGGTATACCATAAATGTTAATATTATTTTGTGTCAGTCTATTTTCTAAATCATCAACTTTATCAATGAGCCAGTTATTTTGTTTGAAAGAAATTCAGTCTGAGACTCTTCAATTGTTTTCCCTTCATGATCATTTAAGGCTTCTTCCATACTGCTAAGTTGTGCACTTTGTTGTTTCATAAAAATTACTAAATGTTTCATCTTCTTTCTGGACTGATCTTTCAAACTGTTTATTCTGGTATCTAGTCTGTCCATTTTAATTAATGCACCCTGCATACTAGATATTAATGATTTGGATATCCTTTTTAACACAAGAATCCTGAGTACCATTTCTTGAGTGGCTAATGTTGAACAGACTTCTTTCTTAACCAAGCAGTTGAAATTCTGACAGGAAAATAGCAGCTTTTGAAGAACTTGAAGCTATAAATCTTTCCTCTGACTATTAGTGGATCAAATTAGCTAATGTGCATCTCCACATTTTAATTTTTTGATTATATTTTCTATCAGAGAAAAGTTTTCAGTCACAGAACTTTCACCAGTTGCTGCTCTGTCATCTTGGCCATGCCCCCACCTGCCAACCTTTAACAGGGAGCCGATTCGGACAGTGCTTGCTAAGGACAAAAAATCCTTGATGGACCCCAATAAGATCCTGGGATGGATCCTTAACAGCTTGAAATATGAGCTATCCAGACCACATTACTACTTTTAAACTATAGCCTCAAAACAAGCTTTGTACTATGAGAATAGATACCTACAATCGTTTTTCCACTTCACAAGTGACCATCAACCAGCCCCCGAAACTACAGACCTACTAGGCTGATTAGTCTAATATGCAAAGCAGTGGAATGAATTATGGAAATGATCGACAAAAACATAGGCAACCTTCAGTGACTGGACCCAACCCAGTCTGGCTTGGTCAAGGGAAAGCCATGCCTAACAAACCTGGTGGATTCTTTGAGAAGGTCACCAGGGCAATGGATGAGGGGAAAGTGGTGCATACCACCTACCTGGACCTGGGTAAGCATTTGATACAATACACCACTCGGGTATAGTTGACAAGTAGTCCTTTTCCATACACCCATAACCTCTGAAACTTCATAACATGTCTCATCCTAATAAAAACCCATGATACACAGGGACACAATAGGGTTGGATTACACTGCTAGGCTTATAAAGGCCCTGTGGTCTTTAGCCTAGTATATCCCTGTGAATTGTAAGGAGTGTCCGTCTGCTGTTCCCTTTCCACTCTTCCCCTATCTCCAGTTGTTTTCTTTTTGTTCCTTTCCATTGTACTGATGGCTCTCAGCTCAAGATGCTCTTTCCCATGCACTGTAGTTGCCTACCTCAATGTACCATCCTGTCTATCTACTTTTCCCAAAAAGTGCTGCTTTTTCCCTTTTCCGCTATAGCCTACGCTTGACTACCTGACTTACTCCTCACCTGTTACACATTTCCTTTTTTCAGCAATTACTTTGCTGTAGCTTTAACAAATCTAGTATTAAGTCTGTGTAGTACAATGTTTTATTTTTAGTACTTTTGTATCTTTTTGCTATACCCTAGTTTTGCGGCCTGGCTTTTCACTGAATTGTCTCAGTAGGAGAGAATGTATTGACAAGCTCCACTCCTCTACTGTGCCTTGTGTCTATTTTCACCCATCACTATCTCTGTACTCTCCTTGCTGTATGCAATCTCTGTTCTTCATCAGTACACCTTTTGAAACTGCTCCCTAATGCATCATTTCCTCCACCATCTACCTTTGACCTATTTAACACCTTCCAAGCCTTTCTGTACTTCATTGCAAGCAGAATCTTTATACCTATTCCCAGATGCCACACATTCCCAACCTTCATATTATCATGTTTTATTTTCAAACACTTCAGTTATACTTTATGCACACAGTTGCTTTGACATGATTATTAGTTGCCTCGTTGTACCATAATACAGTCTACAAAGGTTACTGTTATATTAAATTCCTTGTCCTCCTGCTTTGAGCATTTATTTCCCCCTGTATACAGCATTTGCTTCCCCTACTTGCATGAAATCCACAATTTTTCCTCCTCAGCCCCTTTCCCCTTGGTTAACATGACTCAGTGGTGGCTCAAGCATGTACAAAGTAGGCATCCTTTTAAAATGAGTAACTTGTAGAATTGTCTTGAAGTTACTGTAATCTTATGGGTTTCATGCCACAATAAAACTATCTTATAAATATGCTTTAATATGCAACACATATCTGCTTCTGCGTTTAGGTGATGTTCAACCTGGGATGGCCTTAGCTTAACTGCCACCCTAGATGAAGGGCTTTGTGGTCCTCCCCTGCATGCATCACACAGTATCTCCACCCCCATCATGGCCTATCCACACCACCCACTTTACTTTTTTCTTCTTTTTTCTCTCATTTTGTCTTATTTGAATGTTCACCCTGCATTTATTCATTCAATACATCTTAACTAGGCAAGACTGCACTCTGATAACTGTGGAGGAAGTAACTGCATTAAGCCATGGGGGTCCTAGATGCTTTGTGGTGTAAGTCAGATGTTTTATATCAAACTGTTTGATCCAAGGAGAGCCTGAAAAAAAAAGGAAAGAAATGTAGTCTTATTCTTTAACTTTAATTTCTCTGCATCATTTCAACCACTCCGGACTGACCAGGACTGCACTGTAATAACTGAGAAGGAAACAAATTAATTAAGCTGGTGATTTAGGGGGTGCGAGACCCCCAGAAGCTATGGGCATTTTAAATACTGTGAGGTGAATTTCAAAGATTTTTTATTTTTTTAATCAACCTTTTTATCCAATGATGGCCCGAACAATAGTCCTGACTAAGGAAAGAAACTGAGTGTTACTCTTCAACTTTGCTTTTTACTGCATCCTTTCAATGGACTCTAACTGAATTAGACTATGCTTGCAGAAAATAACTGTGCTAAGCCAGAGGTGTGGGGATGTCTAGGCTTCCAGAAACTATGAGGGTTCTAGATGCTATGAGATACACTTTAGAGCTTTTTTCCAACCTTTTGATCAAATATTAAACCTCAAGGGTTCATGATCAAAAAGGACAAAATAACAGTTAAAAAAGGCAAATGTAGGCGAGGATACATAAATCCTATATGGGGATAGTACCTGCCCCCCCCCCCCCAAAAAAAGTCGCTTTCTGTGTATCCCCCTCTGGTGTGAAAGTGAAGGTACAAATGGCCACAGTCATGTATATTTCAAGTTACTGTTGCCATACATATGCATAGTAGGCTTCTCAACCCTACCTCCAGAAGACAAGCTGCCATCTCCATACCTCTCTGCCACACTGAGGTGAAAAAATAAATAAACAACATAATCTTCTTTCATCTTTTACCAGTTAGGGGTCGCCACAGCGGATCAACTGTCCACTTATGATTGGCAGTGGAGTTTTATGGTGTTGAGTTGCCAGCCTGGCACCTGACCTTCCACAGAAGGCACACACATGCACACACTCATGCCTAGGGCCAATTTAGTGTGTCCAATCCACCTACAGTATGTGTTTGGGATGTGGGAGGAAACCCACGCAACCACAGGGAGGACATGCAGACTCCGCACAGAAGGCACCCCAGCCAGGGATCAAACCGGAGAACCTTTTGCTGTGAGGTGGCAGCACTAACCACTGCACCACCATGGCTGCCCTAAAAAACAGCGTGCCTCCTTACAGTCCTACAAAAGATTGACACCTGTATATGCATCTGATGTTAGATTGTGTGGAAAGTGAAATAAAATGATCACAATGATGTTTCATATTGGTTAGTCCTAGATGTACAAGCTATAGTGACCCTCTGTGCACACTTCTGATGTTTGTGAAGAATGTTAATGAAATAATAACTTCACTGTCCCCAGCCCAACACACCTGTTTATACCTCTAAGGTTTGGGAAGAAAATTAAAGAAATAAGGATATGGTCCCCAGCCCCCCCCCCCCAAACTACAATGATGGCTGTGTTTTGTATTTCAGCTTTGTTCCATGGAAATAGTAGTTACACATTAAAGTATTCAAAGTTGCTCAACATAAATAGCAGTAATCCTGCAAAGGTAGACTAGTTTTAAAAAGCCAGGTACTCTTTAAACAAGAAGGTCAGTTACTTGCTGCAGACAACTCCCACCTTCATCCAGCAGTTATAGCTAAAAATGACAACCATGGATTGTATTTCAGTTTTGCTTTATGGAAACAGTGGCCACATGTTAAAATGTTCTGAGTTTCCTTACAAAAGTCACATTAATGCTGCAAAGTCAACATAATGTGCAAAATGTAGCTGTTAGTCATATTTCCCCACAGGCAGGCCAGCATTTTTGTATATTTTTTATAATAATGATATGACATGTTTCTTTACCAAAATACATGAATAACTCCTAAAAAGCATCCCTAACATAGATGCAAGATAAGTTACCTTGGTGTCTTCCTAGTTGGCTTTGCCTAAGCCCACCATTGTATTCATCCAATCCTTAGATCAACTAATGTTTCCTTTCCTTGCCCTTTTCAGAATAAAAATATTTTTTTAGGATTCATGCACATTGGTAGCTTTCTAAGCTGTAAAATACTTACGCTACTGCACTGTTGTCTGTTTTTTCTCTCTAAATGTTGTACATGGGAGGAAGCCACATCTCCATGCACTCTGCAGATTTATGACTGTCTCTCACTGATTATAACTCAGCATGTTGCATGTCCTCGACATAGGTTCATAGGAGGTTACTAGGCTAATGGCCCTGGGGCCTTTACAAGCCTAGCCATAGGATTACCCTAGCATCATGCCACCTGATCTTAGTTCCCAGTGCTTCTGTCAAGTAGAACCACTGGAGTGATCCCCAAGGTGAATTTTCTATTTCCCATCCACTCATCAACATTTCTCTTGAAGAGGGTCAGCAAGGTGCTCTGCTTGACATGTATGGGACGTCTATTCCATAGCATGGGCAGTCTCTGGGTTATGAACCTGTCCCTGCAGTACATTCTGTTGCTTGTGGTAATGAGGTTGAGGTCTCTGGAGCATGTGGTGTGGAGGGATTGGGATTTCTTTAGATGTAGCATTTCTAACAGATTTGGGTCAGACATGGCTTTGCAAGTCAAGCAGAGATCGCCTCTAAGTAGGTGATATGAGACTGAGATTAGTTGGAGATTTTGAGTCTGCCCATATAGGACGTGTTTAAGGCCTAGGATGCTCTGTTTGCTACTTTTGTAGCATCTCCAGTTGTTGCAGGTGTCTAGTGAGATACATGGCTTTGCAAGTCAAGCAGAGATCGCCTCTAAGTAGGTGATATGAGACTGAGATTAGTTGGAGATTTTGAGTCTGCCCATATAGGACGTGTTTAAGGCCTAGGATGCTCTGTTTGCTACTTTTGTAGCATCTCCAGTTGTTGCAGGTGTCTAGTGAGATACATGCCAAATGGGGCATTCTATTCAATAATTGGCCTAATGAGGGAAGAGTAGAGGAAGACAATGGCCTCTTTCTTCCTGGATGCAAAACCGTTAGCAATGAGATGTGCCACATAGGACTTTCTGACCACAGTGGCAATGTGGTTGTCAAAAGAGAGGTTGCTGTTAACCTGTGTTCCCAGATTTCTTATAACGCATTCTGGGTTCAGTGGACTACCATTGATGTGGTAATTCATGGGAACTGGGTTTTTCCCAAAGGGGATGAAGACACATTTTCTGTCATTGAGCATAAGGCCATGGTTCTGACACCAGTTGTTGGTCTCGGTGAGGCCATTCTGTAGGATGTCAACATCACTTGGGGTGTTAATAATAGCTCCCAACTTGCAATTGTCTGTGAACTTTGTCAGCCAGAGTCCCTTCGTGTCAGCCTGGACTCCAGAAAAGTAGATACCAAACAGGAGAGGATCTAGGACTGAATCCTGTGGGACTTCACTCATGACTAGTCGGCAGTCTGAACTGGAGTCAGCTTTTTTCACACTGTGGGTTCTATCTGTGAGCCAGTTTGCAAACCACCTAGTGATATAGGGGTTGATGCCTAGCTTAGTGAGTTTTTCTATGATTCATGAGTGGGGAATAGTATCAAAGGCCTTGGCCAGATCAAGGTAGGCTGTGTGAACCACCTTGCCTTCATCCACAGCTCTACGTGTCGAAGTCTACCAAGTTGAGTACAAAACCAAACTGTGTGGGATCCAGAGTTTGGAGATTCCCTCTATCCTTGTTTATGAGGTCCATGATGATGCATTCTATAGCTTTGGATATCAGACCCATCAGGCTAATGGGGAGATAGCTCCCAGGGTCTGTAGTTGCTCGTCCTTTGTGGTGAGGGATGGCTGTAGCAGTGTGCCATTTGGTAGGGACAAAGCCTGAGCTGAGGCTGTGATTGAACAGGGCACAAAGATGAGGTGCCACTTCACTCTGTAGTTCATGTAGAACACAGCCAGGGATATTGTCACATCCCATAGAAGCTGTATTCTTGTCCCTGAACAGTGCTGTTTTAACCTGTGCAGCAGTAATACTGGGTGCCTGGCAATCTACTGGCATTGTGATTGGGCCTTGGGGTGGGGGTAAAGTTGGCACTGAATCTGTCGGCTAGTATATTGGCAATATCTGTTGGCTCAGTATAGGAGGTACCGTTGTGCAGTAGCTCAGAGCAAATCTGAGTATTGCCGTGGAGATTACATAACTATAGAAGGCCTTGTGGCTGTCTTGACTATCTGCTGCAATTCTCTTTTCATAGCTAGCTTTAGAGGATTTGATGAGGGATCTCAACTTTTTGTTGAGGCTGATAAGGGAATTTTTCCAGTCTTGGGACTTCACCTTATTCCGCATCAATCTTCTCCTTCTTTTGTAGAGTTTGTTTATGGCAGGGGGACCACCAGATTAGCTTCCTTTTTTTGGAGGAGAGTGTGTGTGTGGCGAGATCCATGCATTTGTGTACGTGTTCGTACAGTGCATTGGTGTATGATTTGGCGGTCATGCAACTATTCCCCATTTGCATGGGTGCTGTGAAGTTAGCCACCTCTGTCTTAGGAGCCCAGAGTTAGCTTTGGAGAAGTTTTTCATGGTGGTTACCTTTGTGGGGGGGGGGGTGAATGTGGATTTCCAAGGTGATTAGTCTGTGGTCAATCTAACCAGGAAGGAGTTGAATATTGGTGTAGAGCAGTGGTTCAAAACTTTGCAAGCTGGAAGGCCCCCTTTTATAAAGGAAAAAAATGTTGACTGACCCCTATTGGCGGAGGCACACATACATTACATTCGGATCAACCCCCAAACCCACCAATCAGCCCCCCCCCACCACCACCAGTGTCACATTACTTGGCTAATTCTCCCCAGTTGCCATAAACACTGTTCAATATTCTGTGTGTATACTGCTTTCTCCTTTACTTCTACAATGATTACAGATGTTTGGAGTTAATTTAAAACTTGTATTTCAAATTTTATAGCACAAACACTGATGGACATTTGCTAAAGCTGAACAGACATTTGCTAAATCTAAACAAAGCAATATAGTTTCAATGAAAACGGACTTAACATTACAACTTCTCTGCCTTTGAAACTCACATTCATTGAAACAGTATTGAAACCCACATTCAAAGAAAATGCATCTGGCCAGTGGCCGATTAAATTTACCTTTGGGCTGTTTTCAAAGCATAGGTCCCTTGAGAACATTTTTAGGAGCACGCAAAAGTTCATTGATTCACCTTCCTGATTGTATAATTAAATTTTAATACACAATTAATTAAATGATATCCCTTGTATAATACAGCACCACTTGGTAGTACATGTTTTAAATGTATAGTTATGCACATTTTTACAGTAAGCAGTGAAAAAACATATGAACTAATAATGACAAAACCGCCCAATTGAGAACATTTCAACCATAAAGGGCCACTCAAGCTTCTGTCATTACAATCCACCAATATCAGTCAATATGCACAATCTCTACAGAAGTAAGTCATCTGAATAATTCCACCTTAAAGAAATCTGTAACTAATGAAAAGGTTGCTGCTAGCAAACAATTTTATTTCAGTGTGTTTCATCTACAAATTCAGTGCCTGCTGCCCCTGAAGAATAAATTGCCTACTTAAAAAAAAATGGTAAACTGGTAATATTGCATGGATGGCAAACTGAAAACAGGTTCATAGTTACTAGGCATCTCATCCAAAAGAGGACGTATTCAGGACTTCAATACCCACCCCCTAAAAATGCAAAACAGTATCAACAATCCATCAATATGCTGTGGTGGTAGAACCCACAGCCTTCTGCATTAAAATGCAAGCATGCTACCTGTTGTGCTACTAACACAGCTTTAAAAGGCTGCACCACGATAGTGATACTATTTGCTAAGTAGCTAAACAAATCTGTTGCACATTGTAAACAGATTTGGCATGAGCAGCAGTAAACTTTTCTTCCCTTGAAGCTCACTTCTTTCTTCTTCTTTCGGCTTTTCCCGGTTAGGGGTCGCCACAGCGGATCATCTGTCTGCTCATGATTGGCAGTGGAGTTTTACGGTGTTGAGTTGCCAGCCCGGCGCCCAACCTTCCACAGAAGGCACATACACATGCACACACTCACACCTAGGGCCAATTTAGTGTGTCCAAACCACCTGCAGCATGTCTTTTGGATGTGGGAGGAAACCGGAGCACCCAGAGGAAACCTACACGACCACAGGGAGGACATGCAGACTCCGCACAGAAGCTTAAAGCTTGAAGCTCACAATTCCTTGAAAATGCACTTGAAACTAAATTTCTTAAAATGCACCTGCCCTAATGGGGGGACAGAGCCAAAACTTAGGACACATTTTAATATTTGGTCTTGGAAACTTAGAAAGTTAATAGAAAAAGTTTTGCATTAGTACAGATTTTCTGAAGGCAATAAAGTCTGATTCTCAAATGTCTGCCATTATTTTCTGACTTCAGTCATCAATGATTTTCCAAGAAAACACAGGTTTACCTCTCCACCTCTTCAGTTTAAGAAATATGGACAAACCCTGTCATAATGTGGGGAACAAAGGGCCAAAACTAAGGATACATTTTAAATATTGCTATTATAAATTTAGAAAGTTGATGGAACAAGTTTTGCATTAATATGAATGTTCTGAAATGTATGAAATCTAAAGCTCAAAAGTTTGCCATTATTTTCTTCAGTCCTCAATGATTTGTCAGAGAAACCCTTATGTGAAACAGACCAAATAAGGCAAAAATCTGGCACACACTGTGAATATCTGGTCAACTGACAGCTGCACTCTGGCACCGCTTCTTATTAAAGCCTTGATAAAAAAAAAAAAAAAAAAATACCTTCAAGTTCTGTCAACAAGATCGTACGGGATCGCTCATCAGCTCTCCATTAGTTTCTACTTGCTGGCAAAAGGGAGAGCGCAGACCCATACCCATACACTGCCCAACATAAATACGGGACCTGTCTTACTTAGAGGGAACAGAACAGTTGTTTAAATTTTGCTCCAAATTCTAACTGCTGGCAGAAAACACAGGGCAAGTGAGCAGTTGCTCCGCATCAGCTGCAAACATGGAAGTTGTTCCTTCTTGTCCTCTAAAAACTAAGGGCAAGCAGCTGCATAGCAGCTGTTTAGCTACTGCTCAGTTGCAAACAGAGAAGTTTCTTTTTTTTTTTTTTAATAAATTCTGGATGAGCAGCACAATTTTTCTTTGTCCATTTACAGGGTCTGGTCATGGATGATGCCCGAAAGCCAGGTGGGTGAAAGTGAGCTCCTGGGCCCTCTTTTAAGTTTATCATATGGACCCCAGTTTCGGAAACACTGGTGTAGAGAAATAGTCACCCATGTTAGTAATGACCAGGTCAAGGGCTCTCTCTAGTGGGGGTAAGAACGCGCTGGTCCAGGGCATTAGAATTAATGAATTCCAGGAAATGTTGGGCAAGTGTATTGGTACATCAGTAGTTTTCCCAGTTAATGGAGGGGTAGTTGAAGTCGCCTAGTATGAGTGTGTTAGGTTGGACCCTAATATTCTCCAGGATACTTAGGAACATGGAGTGCGAGTATTGGGACATGGTTGGGGACCTATAGCAGGTTACGACCTGAATCACTGTCTTAACCAATGTTAGCTGCACCTGAAGTATCTCTAATGCGTTATGTTGGGCTACCAGTCTAGTTGCGTATGCATCCTTTATGAATATGGAAACACCATCGCCTTTGGAGCTTTGGTCCAAGTTCTGGGGCTGAAAGGTGTGGAATGAGTTATAGCCTGGTAATGCAGGGGTGCTTTCTGCTGCCTTGAACCAGGTCTCTGTTACAGCACAAATGTCTATATTCTCCATTTTAAGAAGTGCTTTGAGCGAGTGCATTTTGAGATTTAGACTTCTAGTGTTGAGCAGCATGACCCTCAGACTACATTTGTTTGTAGCTGTTATGGTGGTAATTTAGTCTTTGGAACACCGCCTAAAAAAGGCACTATAGGGGTGGCAAGAGCCTCGGCCAGTATCCGGAAGACCAGGGGTGACAGATGCAGGCCATCTCTAGCAAAGCATCAAGGTCTGTCAATCATGTCATGCCAGGCAGACAGATACTGGATCCCCTTAGAATGTCACCAGAAAATTAGCCAATTGTTGAAATCCATCATTTTCTGCTTGTACTGTGGTATCATTCTGGGTGATGGTAGGATGCTGCTCAGGGCAAGAGTCATACCCGCTTGGGCTACATAATCTGAGAGCTCCTGCATGTCTCTCTTCATGTAGTCTAGGGAGGTACGTCTCATGTCATTCACACTCACATGTACAATGACAGAGTCATATTTGTACCTGTTGTTGAGGGACCTGAGTGAGTGCGGGTCACATATGACTAGTGTGTTGGCCATGCTGTTTTGCCTTAGGTGCTTTGGTTAAGTGGCACACTGTTGAGGAGAGTTGTGTGTCTCGTGATTAGTGTTGTGGTGGTCGAGTGTGTTTCTGCCTTGGAGGTCTCTGCTGTTTGGGTAGGTCTTTATTGTGAGCCTCCATGAAGGTGGGTGTGTGGTTTGTGTTATGTGAAGGCAGTGTTGGTGTGTATTCTGGAGGGCTATGTGTTTAATTTTAAAATCCAAAAAGGTATCCCAACAGCTGATGAACTTCAGGCACAAAAAACAATTGTAAAGCAAAAGAATAGCCAGAAGTCCACCATTCAGTGAAGCACAATTTAATAAAACAAGCAAGTAAAATGCAGTAAAACAAAGCTTTCAAGTAAAATTCTTCCTCCGTGTTTCATAAAGACAAATAAATGCACTTCTTATATATAACAAAAACAGCCAATCATTAAAGCAATAGCCTTAATGGCAATTACTGATTTAAACCCTTGTCATAACTCTCACACACACTCCACTACATCTTACCAACAAACTCATGAGGAGAGGGCTTGCTGATAGAGAAGGGTTAGGAATGATAGGTTCATAGATTAGTACTAAGCTAACTGCCCTTGTGAGCCATTTTAAGCCTAGCCAATTATCCCTTGTTCGACTCAAACCCTGCACCTTGTGTTTGTAAGGCAAACACATTAACCATTAGGCCACCCTCCCAACCCCTAGAGTGGTTAAAGTAGAAAACGGCATCATCTAGAGGAAGGGTTTTTAGTGGGGACCAGTTGGTATGCTTTAAGCATTCAGAGAAAGTTAGAGGGTTGAAAGAGGAAAGGTTGCGGGTTTGGATGTAGTGGTGTTGTTTATGCAGTGGAGATGGGAGATGGTCGGCGTGATCACTGAGAGGATCAGGTAATGTTCCGGCTTTTGTGATGTTTGGGTGAGTTGTTAGGATCCAATCAAGAGGTACCATCTTTATTTGGTCTGGTTGGAGATTGTATTAGTTGGGAGAAGTTGTACAAGTTGATTGTGTGGGATGAGGCTTCAGACTTAATAGTATTCCAGTTAATGTTGGTATCACCAAGTATATAGGTTTCATTTTTTATATTGGAGAAGAACCAGGACAGGATGTTTTGAAGAGTTTTTATATCACCAGGGGAAATGTAGAGAGCAGTGATACATATGGACTTGTGGTTGTTTATTTTTAGTAAACCTATTATAATTTCAGCATTGGCAAAGGCTGGTATTTTATTGGAGTAGGGAGTTATGGTATAGGAGGTGGAGGTAGGTTATTGCTACTCCATCTCCTTTTTTGTGGGGTCTGTCATTGCAAATGATTTGTAAACCTGGTGGTAGGATTTCGCTATCTTTTATATAGGTTTTCAGCCAGGTTTCAGAAATGGCGGTAATGTTGGGGTGGTTATGGAGAGTCAGGCATGAAGGTTAGGAATTTTGTTTTTTAGGCTTTGTGCATTAAATGTTGCAAGGCAAATGGACTTTGAGTTTGTGGGTTGAGTGGAGGGTTTGGCGAGATTGATGTTAGGGATGGGTCCGGGGTTGGGGTGGATGTTGCCGGCTAGTGAGAGATAAATGCGGTAGAGTAGAAGAGTGAGGCATTGTGTTGGGCAAGGGTAGCTTGGGTTGTGTGTAGTGATTTTCTGGTACCAAATTTAAGAGGGGAGTACAGGGGGGTTTGGGAGCAGTTTTGGTTTGAAAAAATAGATTGGGTTAGAGGTAAAAAGTTCATGTGAGATGGATGAGTAGGATGGGAAGTGAGGTTGATGGTAAGATGTAGTGAAGTGTGTGTCAGAGTTATGACAAGGGTTGGGAAAAAGTGTGAGATAGGCAAGAGGAGAGAGAGAAATTAGCAGGGCAAATGAGGTTCTAGGCAGAGATGATATGTAGAGCATTGTAGGAAGGGTGGATATTTGGGGTGATGTAGATCTACAGGTGGGTGGGGTTTGGCTTAGGTGTATTGTGATTGGAGAGGTGTTGCATGGGGAGGAGTCAGGGGATGTATAAAAGTACAGGTAGTGGTGAGATTTGGGGGTGAGGTAGGGGAGCGGAGTGAGCCCGAAGGAGAACGGAGTGGGTTGCACCTTCCAGGAAGAGCAGTAGTCACCAAATGGAAAACAATCCGTGAGAAGATTAGCAACTACAGAAATAGGGCAACCTATCATTTTGGTTTGAATGTTACCTTTCTGTTTGTTTTTATTATTTATGCACCGATGAGGAGATACAGTTCACTGAGAAATAGGAAAATAACGTAGTTATGCCAGTGGTTTTAGAAAGGGACGTGCAGTAAATTATGACTTAATAGAGTACTAATTAAAAAAGAATGGAATATGGTACAAGTGAGTACACTACTGGGGATTCCTATGAAGCAAGGGCAGAAAAGCGAAGTCAAAAGATGGTGCCTTTCTACATCAGGTTGTTTGATTCAATATGCAAGTGTAATCATAAGTACAAATGGTACTTACAGTTGTGCACACTACTGAGGGATGCCCGTGGGACAGACAGAAACCGAGTGTAGTCAGGCAGAGGTTTCAGTATTTAAAGATGGTGCTGCAGCTTAGGGGAGGAATAAGTAAACTCTCAAAAGGTAGAGGGAGGGAATAGACAGGATTGACGAGGCTTGGAAGCTTACAATAAGATTATGTTAGGAGACCGGGAGAAGTGGGGGGGTAGGCTAAGAGCCAGGGCTTGGAGAAAGCTGTGAGAAAACAGGTTTGACAGGGCTAGGAAACTTACACTAGAATTAGGTTAGGAGAACAAGAAAAGGGGGGGGCGGCTATGGACCAGGACTTGGAGAAAGCTGTAAGAAGAGAAAAACAATCAACCAGCTAGCCCAGGTCAGTACCTAAAGGTGTCTGTTTATCTGTTTGAATTCAAAAGCAGATTTAGTAGAGCATCAGAGAAGTAGAATATAAAATAAATGTAAAGCTTTGGGAAACTGTATAAATTTAATACAATAAACAGGAGAATAAAATATAAGAATATAAAAGAAATGTGATATACAAGATAGATAAAAATATAAGAATATAAAATAAATGGAAAGCTTTGGAAAACTCTATATATTTGTTACTGTAAATGGGAGGAAAAAGGGGGAGGGTCTGGTAGTATGCACAGCAGAAGAAACAGTAGGAGTATCACAGAGAGAGGGAAGATTATAATAGACCTACAATGATCAGTCTGTTGATAAAAGTAGAACTTGCAGTGGCTTTTACTGGTTTGTACGGGGTTCCACTCTCCATGTTCTTGTATGCAGGCAGTTGCTTCAGGTTTTTTTTTTTTGGATCTTTGAATGTGTTTAAGGGGACTGTAGGGAAAGAGAGAGAGAGATGTTAATATGATGCCAAAAAAGGGGGTAGGTGAAGTAAATAAGAGAGAGGCAAGGAAATATCACAATTTAAGTAGTTCAGCTAAGCTGTACTTAATCAAATAAATTAGTTAAGGAACAAGCAGTGATAATAAGAAAGTCACCCTGTTCAGTAATATGAAATTCAGTCTATTGCCACCTTAATTTCACAGAATGCAGAATAATTCATTGCCAGTACACTTTACCAGCTATTTGGTGCTACTTAATGCATTTCAGCAGAACTGAGCAACATGGTGGCAGGACACAAAATTACAGTAAAATCACTCAAGTTTCCACGATACAGTAACATTATAGGCACTCAAAATAAGATAAGTAGTAAAATCTAACTAACACAGGTTGAAACAGCGCAGCGGCTGAATACCGATGAAAGCACTCTGTACCAATTTAAAAGCAGTAACATCAATGTATTATAGTAAGCTTTTTAACAAAATCAGACTAAGTCAATCTGAAACAATGCATTTACAAATTGCTGGGGCACTTTAAATCAATAATTGCCATTAAGGCTATTGCTTTAATGATTGGCTGCGTTTGTTATATACAAGAAGTGCATTTATTTGTTTTTATGAAACACTGAGGAAGAGTTTCTGTGTGGAGTTTGCATGTCCTCCCCATGGTCGAGTGGCCCCAGAAAGACATGCATAAATGGGCATGCCTTTGCTGAAGGTTGGGTGTCGGGCTGGCAACTCGGCATCATAAAAATATACTGCCAATCATTAGCGGACCGGAGTTCCGCTGTGGCGACCCCTAACTGGGAAAAGCCAAAAAGACAAACAAACTGAGGAAGAGTTTTACTCAAAACTTTGTTTTACTGCATTTTACTTGTTTGTTTTATTAAATTGTGCTTCATTGAATGGTGGACTTTTGGCTATTGTTTGCTTTGTTTGTTTAATGTTATATAAATTTCATGGTGACATTCATATTTCACTTGTGTGGCACAGTGGTACAGCAGATAGCATTCTCATCTCACAGCAAGAGGTTCCCTGGTTCAATTCTCAGCTGGGGTACCTTCTGTGTGGAGTGGTCATATCCGCCCTGTGTTCGTGTGGGTTTCTTCCAGGTGCTGTGCTTTCCTCCCACATTCCAAAGACATTCAGTAGTTGAACTGGACACTGTAAACTGGCCATAGGTGTGAATGTACATGCAAGAGTGTGGTATAGAACTACCACCATGGCAGGGCTAGCCACCTGGCGATGTAAAACTTGGTTCCAAATGATTCACTGTTGAAGTGACACCCTGACTCCATGTGCAAAAATGGGAAAAAGGGATTGAGGATGGATGGATTCATATTTTATTTTTTAAATTATCTTTTGTTAATGTTTTGTCTTGACCCTGTTGTGCGGGTTATGCCTGAAAAAGGTCCTTGGACTAGCCTACCTATCTGGTTAATACATCATAACCAGATGAAAAATAACATTTAAAAGAATAATTCTGCGTTGAAAAGCAAAGTGTTTTATAGGACTCCATATTAGAGATGTGTATCTGAGAAATGAATGCTGTTACTTAACAGTAACACAGTAAGCATTTCTCTCTCCTGTAGTGAATAAATACTGTGACACTAATACTAAAACAGAAAGGAAAGGTGCATACGTGAAGAAATAAGTATAGAATATAAAAGAAATGTATATAAATATATGAAATGACAAAGTGATTTTATACCATTTCACTAGTGCTATGCCATGTAAATAGAGATACAAGTATAAAATAGCAGTTTGCAGTTGAATAAGATTTTGATTTACTTGAATTTTGAGTAATATTAAGTTATTGTGTTATAAAATTAATAAAAACATTTTGAAAAAAAAAGGAAATGAATACTATAAATTTAGAAGGAACTTTAAGCACAGATTTGTTTGTCTTAAGTGTAAGGTCACTTGCTATTCCTGGAATTACACACACACACTACCATACATCAAGCAAACATAAAATGATAAGGTCTGACATTAAACACAAAGTATATGATTAAAAAAGTGCATGCACTGATTTATGACGCATATGAGAACATGTATATATTTATTCTTGGAACAACAGCTGGTGCTTCAAAACTGTTTCCAAAAATATATTTTTATGTTCCTTTATAATTTTTGCAGTTATATTTTTAGAGATGTACTATTAGATGAACTGTTAAATAAAAATCGAAAGATAAATAAAACTGAGAGGGTGTAACAATATTTCTTTAGTGCTTTAGCATGCCAGTCTAATATGTAGTTAAGACTGATAAAAAATAGTAGATGTGCAATGATGTTTTTTTTTTTCTTATGAGCATAAAAATATATGAAATGCTTGCAGGTAGGGGTGACATCACTTTGCATGTGTTGTGATGAGACTTTTCTATTCAGTAAGTTGCTTGCTGCCATCTTATAGGTTCATAGGTAGGTACTAGGTTATCGGCCCAAGGGCCTACATAAGCCTAGCCAGCAAGGTTCCATAGTTTACACCACCCAATTTTACAGAATTTTATATTTATATATCAGTGTAGTATTATTTACTTATTTGTTTACTGCTTAACTAGGTTAGTGGGTTGTCGATGTATGCACCCCCTTTAATGACAAATCAGGCCGTAAGCATGAAGACAGTGCATCAACAACGTATTGTATAGACTAATCTAACCAGAAAATAGGCAATGTTAGACAGTGCAGAATAGGATAATGTAAGAAAAAAATGTTTTTCACAATGTAACCCATTTGCTCATCCACGCAGTTATAACATGTGCAAACTTATCTGCATGTTTTGTGACTTTACGTTGATATGTACGGTACAATATAAATCTTTGCTAATAAATCTTATTCCTGGAAGGTTTTGTTAATGTTCAGTATGGCAGCATTTTGTATATCAGTGGAAAAAAGAATCAGCATGCCTAATTGGAGGCGAAATGGATGTAACTAATAATATCAGTGGGAATACATGGCATATTGCTCGAGTATGTGTGATGAAAGACAAGGCATGCACAGAGAATAGCTAGAGTGTGGGTGATGAAAGGAGGAAGGAGTACATGGGGCATAGCTTGAGTAAGGGTGACGAAAGGGAAGGAGTACTTGGTGCATGGCTTGAGTATGGGTGATGAAAGGGAAGGAGTACATGGGGCATATTAGTAAGGGTGATGAAAGGGAAGGAGTACATGGCACATAGCTTAAGTAAAGGTGACAAAAGGGAAGGAGTACACTGTGAAAGGGAAGGAAGCGGAAGTGCAGTAGGATTAGCAAATTGTAGAAGAAGTGGACCTATAGTATCGAGAAAAGGGAGGTTGAGAAAAGAAAGGGCTGGTTAATAAAAGGGATGGGATTATAGGATGTTTATGTGAGAAAAATCGTAACAGACAATTTTGTTTTGTTTTGTATAGCTTTAATATAAATGTATAAAGTACTTTGGCATCTTTCAAGCTAAACTAACTAACTTAAAAG